>NW_010420257.1:17480-17842 GCF_000710305.1 Buceros rhinoceros silvestris
ACACACACACATATATAATACAAACAAACCAGTTTTATTCCTTGCACAGCAACTTATTTCATAATGTTACTTCACAAGGTGTAAGTAGTTACTCTATGTGGAGTGGCAAATAGAATAGAAAAGAGTGTACGTTTGGTTAAAAAGCTCATTATTTGTGCTTGTTTTACAAGCAACGTAAAGTTTCACAAGCTGCGAAAGCAGCAACTTTCAGTCGTAAGACATTTCAAATTAAACCAAGGTAATCAAGCTCTGTGCCTAAAGCATCTCATCAGCTTTATCCTTTCCCACTTAACCCCAGCCCCAGGGATTCCTCATGCAATAAATATTACTTCAGATTGGACTAAGTGATTTCCAGAGGGTTA
>NW_010420257.1:17970-18430 GCF_000710305.1 Buceros rhinoceros silvestris
TACAGTTCTGTGATATGCCCCGTTTCTGTTTTCTTAGCGTTTAAATCAGAGTAAATTGTATTTAACTGCTTTTAACAAAAGCCACTTCCCCAAGCTGCTGTGAGTGTACTTTTGTCAGGACAGCGTAACCCTGCCGGCATACGCGAAGAAGCCCCCCCAAACCAAACCCCGAAACCGTGCCCGGCCGCTCCAACCTCCTGCGCGTCTCTGCCTCTGCCAGCCCCGCATCTGATCCCAGTCCAGCCCGGCGGCGAGCTCGCTTTGCAGCCCCCTCGCAAGGCTGGCATGCCGTTGGGGACCTCCCCCGCCCCAAATATTGCAGGGCTGGCAGTGCACGAAGGGCATGCGAGGGTGATGCTCCTCACCTTTGCAAGCAGGCATCGAGGAGGCGAGAAGGAGAAGGAGGAGGAGGAGAAGCGCGGATCCCGGGAGCGCCGTGCCGTCCCCTGCCTTCCTCCGG
>NW_010420258.1:0-566 GCF_000710305.1 Buceros rhinoceros silvestris
CAGGTAAACAACACCCACAGCTCTTCCCTCGGCCACTAAATGGGTCACCTTGATGTAGAAGGAGATCAAGCTGGTCAATTAGGACCGGCCCTTCATAAATCCATGTTGACTGGGCTTGATGACCTGACTATCCTGTACACGCCGCATATGACACTTGGGATGATCTGCTCCATGAGTTTCCCCGGCACTGAGGTCAGCCTGACAGGCCTGTAGTTCCCTGGGTCCTCCTTCTGGCCTTTCTTTTACATTGGCATCACGTTTGCCAACCTCCAGTCAGCTGGTACCTCCCCCATTAGCCAGGATTGGTGGTAAATGATGGAAAGTGCTTGGTGATCACCCCTGTCAGCTCCCTCAGAACTCCTGGGTGGTTCTCATCTGGCCCCATAGACTTCTGCACATTAAGCTGTGCAGCAGTTCACTTACCATTTCCTCTTGGATTATGGGACCTTGATACTCTCTCCATCTCCACCATCTAGTTCTAGAGGCCAAGCACCCAGTGAGTTGGTCTGACCATTAAAGACTGAGGCAAAGGCAGCATTCAGCACCTCAGCCTTTTCTTCATCTTT
>NW_010420258.1:706-3289 GCF_000710305.1 Buceros rhinoceros silvestris
GCCTTTTCGTCATCTTTGGTCACTACTTTTCTCATTGCATCCAGAAAGGATGGAGAGTCTCCTTAACCCTCCTTTTGCTGTTAAGGTATTTATAGAAGCTTTTTTTATTATCCTTTATGTTAGCAGCCAGATTAAGTTCTAGGTGGGCTTTTGCCTTTCTGATCTTCTCCCTGCACAGTCTTGCAAAATCCCTGTAGTTTTCGTGAGTGGTCTACCCCTTCTTCCATAGCTCATAGACTTTCTTTTTCTTCTTGAGCTCTAGCCAGAGTTCTCTGTTCAGCCAGTCTGGTCTTCTGTGCTGACTCCCAGGGGACCCTGCCAACCAGGCTCCTAAAAAGGTTAAAGTCTGCCTTCCAAATGTCCAAGGCAGCAGTACTGCTGACCCCCCTCCCTACTGCTTCTAGAACTGAAAATTCTATTACTTCATGGTCACTGTGTCCAAGACAGCCTCCAACCTTCACATCACTCACAAGTCCTTCTCTGTTGGTAAACGGCAGGTCCAGCAGGGATTCTTCCCTGGTTGGTTCCCTCACCAGCTGTGTGAGGAAGTTGTCTTCCACACACTCTAGGAACCTTCTGGACTGTTTCCTCACTGCTGTATTGAATTTCCAGCAGACATCTGGTAAACTGAAGTCACCCACAAGAACAAGTGGCAGTGATCGTGAGACTTCTCCCAGTTGTTCGTAGAATATTTCATCTGCGTCTTCTTCCTGGTTGGGTGGTCTCTAGCAGACTCTCACTGTGATGTCTGCCTGATTCTAATCCATAAACATTCTACCTTTTCATGACCGTTGTTGATCTCCAGACAATCAAACCCCTCCCTAACACACAGAGCTGCTCCTCCTCCTCTCCTGCCTGGCCTCTCTCTCCTGAAGAGCTTGTAGCTGTCCAGTGCAGCGCTCCAGCTGTGCGTATCATCCCACCATGTCTCCGTGATGGTGACTGTATCATAGTTTTCCTTTTGCACAATGGCCTCCAGCTCTTCCTGTTTGTGGCCCATGCTGTGGGCACTGGTGTAGAAGCATTTCAACTGGGCTGGTGATGTGTGCATTGGTGTAGATGCATTTCGAATGAGCTAGTGATCCCTTTGCCTTTTCTTTAGGGGGAGAAGGCCCAACTCCCACCTGACCTTTCCCTGGCGCTGCCTTGACTCCTGGCACACCAGTGACCATTGTGGCTGACCTATCACCAGACACATTGCCCTCAGTCTCCATTGATGCAGCATACCCCAGGAGCTCGCTGGAACACTGTCCGATTAGCACTGATGCACAGCTGTTAGGTTTAGTCCCAGCAAGCCAGACTCTATCCCTTTCCCCTCCTCAAATCTAGTTTAAAGCCCTATCAACGAGCTCTGACAACTCCTGTGCAAGGATCCTCCTCCCCTTCCAAGACAGGTGTACCCCATCAGACACCAGCAAACCTGGTGTGGTATAAATCAACCCATGGTCAAAGAACCCAAAGTCCTGCTGGTGACACCAAGCTTGGAGCCAGGTACTGACCTTGTGGGTCTTTCTGTTTCCTCCCTCAACATTCCCTGCCACTAAGGGGATAGAGAAGACCACTTGTCCTCCTGACCCCTTGACCAGTTGCCTAAGGGCCCTGACATCTTTTTTGATTGCCCTCAGGCTTCTTGTTTAGAGAATTTCATCACTGCCTAGCTGGAATGTTAATAGTGGGTAATAATCTCTAGGTTGTACAAGAGTGGGACGCTTCCTTACCACATCTCTAACTTGGACCCTCGGCAGGCAACAGACCTCCCTGTGCAGTAGGTCGGGTCTGCATATTGGGCCTTCGGTCCCCTTCAGAAGAGAGTTGCCTATGACAACGACCAAACATTTTTTCTTTGTTGGTGTAGTTTTCAAGTTGGCCTTGTTTTCACTAATCCTCATCAATGCTTCCACTCTTGATGAGTCTTCTTTCTTATAATTAGTTGACTCAATTTGCAGAGCCTTGTCTCTATTACTTAAAGGCACCTGGGAGGGTGGGGGCCTTGCTAAGGCAGCACATTGGTGCATCGGGCAGGATCTTGTTGCCATTGCTCCTCGTCCCTCTGATTGTAATGTTCACCCTGGTGAAGGTGGGACAGGGAGTCCTCAGTGTCTTGTGATTCAATAGTTGGCTGGGTCTGTCCCAGGGAAGGCAGGATGCTATCGCAGTAATCCATCTCGCTCTTCCTGACGCTCCCCAGTTTGCCCACCTCCTCCCGGAGCTCACCTACCAGGCGGAGGAGCTCCTCTACCTGGGCACACCTCCCACAGGAGTGCTCCTTGCTAAGGCAGCACATTGGTGCATCGGGCAGGATCTTGTTGCCATTGCTCCTCGTCCCTCTGATTGTAATGTTCACCCTGGTGAAGGTGGGACAGGGAGTCCTCAGTGTCTTGTGATTCAATAGTTGGCTGGGTCTGTCCCAGGGAAGGCAGGATGCTATCGCAGTAATCCATCTCGCTCTTCCTGACGCTCCCCAGTTTGCCCACCTCCTCCCGGAGCTCACCTACCAGGCGGAGGAGCTCCTCTACCTGGGCACACCTCCCACAGGAGTGCTCACCACTGCCGTCCTGTACCGGTGTCACCGCAGGGCACAGC
>NW_010420258.1:3969-9238 GCF_000710305.1 Buceros rhinoceros silvestris
GCCCCCTTTTCTGCACACGGAGTACTGCGCCCCCCGGGAGGCGCTGTTTTAGAAGAGCTTTGTCTGCCACCGCGTTTGAGGTGTTTCTCCAAGACATGCCGAAGTTGCCAATTGCATATTGCGACACCCATTTGGTTCTCCTTCCACGGCTGCACGAAAGGGTTACACAAGCTAGGAAAGCACCGGAGTGTTGGCAGGTTTGCTTTGGCAGCGGTAACATCGCCCCGAATGGAAAGGTGGGATCCCCCCGGCTGGCGAAGTGGATCGTTCTGATGGGAAGGGACGTAAGGGACACAGCCAGGGGCTGTAGTGGTGTGAGGGCGGTGGCCGGGGTCAGGCAGACGGGTGACTGCAGCAGCAGCCACCCGCGCTTCTTTGCTGCAAATGAGATTTGTTCCTAGGTGGGTTCAGTTTGTGCTGGGAGCCAAGAGCATCTCCCCGGAATTTAGAGAAGTGATTTGAGTCAGGCTCGGGAAGACTCCCAAATTGTGCCCTTAGGTTCTGAAGAGCAAGAGGCGTTTTGAAATAATTATCCCCGGCGGAGGCTGTAATGAGGTTAGGTTAGACACAATGAGTAATTCTCATTCCTTATTGTCTAATGACACAATTTAAAATAGCATTTCAGACTCAGCCTCCCAGGTAACTGGGTTAGATCAGTAATCCCCTGCTCTGATGATAGAAACTCTTCTGCTCATTCCTCAGAGCCACGTCTTTCTGTGACTGACGGAATGTGGGCTTTCTGGGGTTCAGTACAGCAATCTGAGTGTAAGACATTCCTGTTGCTGTATGTATGGATGTTTATTTGAGGGCAGGGTACAAGACAGTTTTCGATATAAACATTTTGATTGGGGGAGAAAAACAAAATCTTTGGAAATTATTCAGGAGAGAAAGGTCTTTTTGAGCAGCTGTATCAAAAGCTAGGCAGGATAATTGCAGCATCCAGGCATATTGTCAGTAATGGCCTGGGGGCTGAATCTTTTTTTTTTTCATACCAACCTTCAAAATCTTCTTCCTTCAGTTAGCCTCTGAAGGGAGATCAATAGAATAGTTTTGTTTTCCAAGAAGAGATGTAGTAGAGATGTGTCTAGATTTTACACTGGAGAAAGTAACAGTTTGTCCACAGCAGTGATGAAGTCTCCACTCTTAACTACGGTAATATTCAGGTAGGGCTGCCAGCATGAGTCTTCCAGCATGGGTTTTCCTCATACAAGGTGCTTTTATCTACACAAAAAAGCAAGCTTTTCTCTTAAGCCACTGGCAAACAAACTAGGGAAGACTGGTAAAAGCGGTGATATTGGGGAGAAATGTTTTACTATCTCTAGTCTCAAGATGAGGGTCAACTTTTATATTTGGAAGAGCAAAGTGTTTGAAACAAGCAAGTGTATTTTTTTGCAGAAGTATTCTTTTCCTTTCATTTAGCCTTAAAGTTCTGTGAAGTTAGTCAGTGAGGCTGTTAAAAACTTAAGCTCTCTCAAGCGTTGTTCTGTTGACGCTGATCATGGACAGTGAGCCCACGCCTGTGAAAGATGTTATGTTCCAGCTTCCTCCCGCAGCTGCACTTGCTGGTGCATCAGACCATGTTCCTCGGTGCTCTGCAGGGAATGGGTGGCACACAGGATTGGGAAGGCTATGCTATGAAGAAGGGCCGGAGTGGTCATGATTCGACCCTCTCCAAAGGAAAATGACTGAAAAATAGTGAAGGCACCTGGAGCACAAATGCCGCTGTCTCCTTCGTAAATGACACAGACGTGATGGCCTGACTTGTACTGGTTAAGTCCTTAGATGAGTGGTGTCCCTTTGAAACTGAATCAGCTTTAAGGTGAGCAGGGCCCCTAGTAATCCCTGCTGGAAGAAATTGTGGAACCGCCTCTGCTAAACTTAAAGGTAGTACAAAGGTTGTGAAATAAGAGAGCTCTTTGCATGGACAGAGAAAAATGACGTTCATATTGCCTGTTGCACCAGATATTCATTCAGGTAAGCAGCTGTGGATGAACTCTTTCCTCTCCTCCCTGCTCTTAATTAATTTCTATTTGTCCAGTTTGTTTGTACAGGCGAAGTTCAGCCAGGTCCTGCAGACCACAGCTGTGTGGTAACAGACAGGCCCGGCTTGCAGCGGCTAGCAGAGGAAGTTAGTGAAGAGATCTATGTGCTGCTACCTTGGAGGCAACACCAATGTCCTCGAGATCTGTAGGTTGCTGCCCAAGGTCGCACATCAGTTCTATGGCAGAGCGAAGAGCAGCCCGTCTTCTGCCTGGAAAGGCAGCGTGTTCCTTGGCAGGATCCCCTGAGGGCTCACCCAGATTTGTATCTGTTTGTCATTGCTGTACTCATCACCTCGTGGCTAAAGCCGATGACTGACTTAACCTACTGAGTGGGGTCAGAGGTGGAAAATATTTCAGATCGCTTTAGTCCTCTCTGTTTGCCTTGGTTTTCTCAGCTTCATGGGCAAGATAGCAGCAACACCGAGAGAGCCAAGTATTTGCCGTTATGAGTACATATCTTAATTAGCAAAGTTATTTGAAAAACCGTGGCAAGCGCTCTAACAGCAAGAGGAATCTTTCATGCTATAAAAAGCCAGGAATTGTTTCCTCCAGCGTTTAGTCACCTCTCAGGATGATGGAGCCGCTAATTTCTCCTCCTCCCCCTTTAATACACACATTATGTAAATAATCCTAACAATAAGCTGTCTGGAGTATTTTATTGCTTAATTAATATGGTTTCAATATTATGAATAAATAAGATCACATTCAGATTGTGAGTACAGTAAAGTTAAGGGGATATGATCCAAGAAGGAGTTTCAAATCCCTTCGCATCTGTTCCTCTATTTTGTTGGATTAATTTTATGTTCTAAATTAAATTATTCTTATGAATCTGTTTCCTCTGATGTTCTGCTCTTCTCTCCTCTGTCTCTTCATCATCTGTCTGCTCAACACCTTTGCTGCTCTCTCACGTGGGGAAATAAAAGCCACTTGACAGCCCAGCTGGCTGAGCGGTCCGTGCTGTTCCGCTCCATCCCTTGTGGGGCTGCTGAATGTGATGGGTTTGGAAAGCTCTGGACTGGCTGGCCGTCGTTTGCAGATGAGTGCAGGCTTCCCAACTGGCATTCATTGTTACTTTGATCCACATTTTAATTAAAAGCTTGGGAATTCAAAGTCCATTGAACTGTAGTAGACTTACCTTTTACTCAAAGACCCCTCTTCTCTCTGCCTGAAAATAAAACTCAACCCCAAACTCCTCCCAGGGCCTTGCTTATTTCTGTTTAGTAAAGCAGAAACGTTGTTATTCCTCTCCTTTACATGGTTCTTACAAGGATTTTTTTTTTTAACTTTTGGCTATGGAAATGCTTATGTGTCCAAGTTTCCAAGTCACCAGAAAAGAAAAAATAAATTTGAAAAGTCATAAGGTGGGAAACCAAAATCCCTATAGCCATGTAAGATGCTTATTTAGTAACTGAGATTTAATTTTAATTTTGCTAAATTGAAAACTCTCAACAGAAGGAATCACCCCACCCTTGGGTTGGGAGAAGGACCCGGCACGTTTTTGTGCTCCCATGAAGTGAAAATAACTGGGTTGCAGATACAGATGCTAAGGAACTCCCTGTCTTCTCTTTGGTGTAAAGAGAGTCTTTGCTCAAAGATGCTTCCTTCCAGACCTGACCTTGCACAGCACAACCAGAGTCCTGCCCCCTGCTAAGTGCTCTCCTTGCTGCCTCTAAAACGCTGCAGCTCCTGCTGGGGTGCCGCTGCCTCCTCTCTCCTCCCCGGGGTCCCTCTTGCTGAGAGCAGCCAGCAGTGCTGGGCCCTGAGTTACTGATGTCTGACTGCGGGGTCTGTATTTTTTCTCCATAGTCCCCACTGATTTACCACCACCACCTTTGATCGGATCACATGTCTGTGGCTATTGTAAATACCCTCTCCTTCTCTTAACCGTGTGTTTTAAAGAGCTTACAGGCGTGCGGTTATTAGTGGGACTCGAGTGCTTCATCCCTGGAGAAAAACTTGGTTGGAAACAGCCTGACAGGTTAGAAAACCCTTAGAAAAGGACAAACAAACATGGGTGGACTCAATGACAGTTTAGAAATGGATTATAGCCGGAAATTTACTGTTTTTCCAGAAGCGTTGTCAGACCATGATAATTTACATGCTGCCACGTCTCGAAAGATGGAGATGAGTATCTCCTGGTATCCTTTTGGGTATATTTTTGTACCTTTTAATTTATTTAATGTTATTCTTACACTCCTGTGTGGCAGACTCCTGATCGCACCCAACCGCTTGAGGAGCGATCTGTGTCGTGTCCGTTCTTTCGTCGCTCATGGGAGCGCATCCTGAGTCAGCTTCCTCATGTTGAGATACGTGTGCTGTGGTCGTTACTTCATGGCGGTGTCTCTCTGAGTCTGCCTCCTGAAACTGGGAATACTTTTACCCCTTTAAGACATATTAACCATAATCTCTGCACTTCTAATTCTTTACTTTTTTTTTTTTTTACTGCTTACACTTACCTCATCCCTTGCAGTAAAAGGAACAGCAATGTAGTGCGATGGAAATCACACCCGATTTATTTATGATTGTATAAAGAGCATGTGTTTCTTCACATACAGGTAAATAGAATTATAAAAAGGAGATTTTGTGAATAAAATTTTGAGAAATGAGAGAGTTTGCTAGTAACTCATTTACCGTGACAGGAGATGAATAGAGGTAATTTAGTCTCATAAAAGTAAAATTGGCTCATGTCTTACAAGGGGGTGGGAGGAAGAATATTGTTTTGTGGCTGGAACGGGGAATGGAGTTGAGAATTGGCAGCTGTGCTGAGTGGGTTCAACTGCCTGGCTCTGTAACTTCGGGTGAGTCATTTTGTGTGCCTCGTATCCGTGTTCCCTTCCGTAAATACAGATCTAATTCTTGGCTGGTTTGGAGAGGGTTTTGTTCTCCCCATGTGAAGCACCAGAAAAGAGGACTCCAGTGTGGTGCTGCTCTATTGCCATGTTTGAATAAGAGTTTTGCCTCCTCTTTTCTCCTGTGGCTGATATATTTGCTCCAATAAGTGTGTTTCAGCCTTCACATCTTTTCTGGGGACAGAGAGAGTGGAATGTAATCCTGAAAGAAAAGCAAATATCCTTTGGTTTTAAAGATATATAACAGTAAGATAAAAAGATTAGGGCCCATGGGACTAGGCATTACGAGACTCAGATGAAGCATATGATCCTCTAAGGTACCTACCTCCTTGGACAAATAAGCTGGATGGAAGGCACAAATCAAGTGTGCCTGGGAAG
>NW_010420258.1:9301-10445 GCF_000710305.1 Buceros rhinoceros silvestris
GGCTGAGTAAAACTATGCAAGAAAAAATTCCCCATGTTACCAGTGGAATTGTTGTGAAAGTCCCGGTGCATTAAAGGATGATGAGGGCTGCTCTGTGGTGTGGGCTGAACAGAAGCTCCCTCCCAAGGTGTATGGATGGCTGAAATGAGACAGAGACCCGGCAAGAACAAGGTGGATGCTAAAAAGTGCATGAAAAGAGCTAAAGATTTTGCTTTGGAGCAATTTGTTCCTCCGTGGTGGAGAAGGATAACAGGTTGTGTTGGGGTGTGTGTTTTGGTTTTGAAGGTGGGGCTGAGGCTGAAGAGGAGGTTTGAGGGTAAAGAGGCTCTGACATAGGACTATCAAAAATGCATTAGTTCCACAGTTCAGGTAATGTTTATTTACTGGTGTGAATAGATTAAAAACAAAAACCTGTCTCTTTTCTGCCTAACCAGGTTGGTTTCAGCATTTTTAGGCTCTTGAGAAAGCCAAACAGTTTATTTCTCCTGGCATTTTGGTTCATAGGAAGCCTTTGCTATCAGTCTTTTTGAAGCTGGGATATTATAGTATAAAATGGAGTTGCTAAATCTTACATTATCAGTAATTAATGTAATGATCATGTTTCTGTTTCCATTTTTGTGGGCTTTTAGGTTCCTCTGAGTGGTGATGATGTGCAGGCTGCCCTTTCTTAATGAGTTATTTACACATTATTGCTGGTAACCAGAGACAGTGAGATGACTTGTGCCTCTTTAAAACATTCCCTTAAATTACTCTGAAGATGCTGCTGTGGCCGTGCTAACACAGACACCGCTTCTGCACTGTTAATCAGCTCATCATGCCGCAAATCTGTGAATAATGCTGTTTACAAGAGTTTGGGGCTCTTCACTACAAACAGCTTTGGCCTGGGACTTGCTGGAGTCTACAGCGATTGCTGCAGCCTCCGTACTAATCCTTGCGCTTTGCAGCCCGGGCGGTTATTTGCTGCTGGGATTTCAAAAGCCTATTCAAATTTAGGAAGCTGTACAAGTGCTCGAGGTCTGGGTAGGCAGGGAAGAGCCATGCGAGCTCAGGGAAATCTCCGTCTCTCCTAACCTTTAAAAGGTCTGTGTGCATCTCTCTAGGAGAGTTACTTGAAGACAGTCTATAGACACCTACCTCCTGCTGA
>NW_010420258.1:10557-16315 GCF_000710305.1 Buceros rhinoceros silvestris
CTGAAAGGGCAAATCCAGTGAGGGGTTCCAGCAGGCTGTGAAGTGTATAAGGTTAAGCAGAAAGCGGTAAAAACTGCGAGGTGGTGTTTGTGTTGATGAGCAACAACAACCTGTGACTGCCGTCTTTACAACAGGGGAAAAATATTAACTCAGGCTTTGCTTGGGTTTGCTGTTTTTAACACAGAGTAGAGACAAAAAGTGGGTGTCACATGTACTGTGCTCTGATAAGCCAGGGAAGGAAAACTACGCATGAAGATAGGGAACTTTTCCTGGCAGCTGGGTCCTTTTGTTACCGAAAATTCAGAAGAAAACTCCTTAACACCAATGTAGCTTTAAGAAGCAGCATTTTCTTTATCTTATCGGCGCCGGGTGAGAGGAGAGTATCTTCTTCAAGTCTCGCACCCCGTATGCTGCCCCAGCCAAAGGTTATATCACCCGATTACATACATATTCATTATTTTCCCCAAATAATCAAACATACTCAAAAACTGATCAATAATTTTGCATAGCTATTACGCATGTGGCTTGAGCTTGAGAAGGTCCAGTTTGTGGACTCCGTTGTGTCCTACCGGTTGCCGAAGAAACAGCATTTGAAGATTGTCGTGGGAGCTCTCCCATATACGGTGGATAATTGGTATCAGAGTTTGTTGTTCTCAGTCTCCAAACAGCTTAGCTCACCCTTTCTCTTCTGTTTTGTCTTCTTCAGTGTCTCTCTCAGACCATAGACTTGTAGTTTAGATTTTTTCTCATCCCTTTCCCAGACCGCCAAGGTTTTTGTATCTCTGTTGTACAGACTAGTGTTTACAGGGTAACGTATCACTTTCATGGTACCAGCGCTTGCTTGCGCCACGGAGAAGCACAGAGCCCGTGGACACACCAGGATGAGGGAGGGGGATTCTGGAATCCTGAGAGGACAGGAGGCCAGTCTGCAATGCAGAGTCATATGAGGGAAATGAATTTTTTTGGCTGTAGTCAGCAGGTCCTGTTTTCAGTGGTCAGCTCTTAGATCAGGTTTCCAAAGTCAGTGGTCCCAGAGGTGCAGAGCAGGCGCGCTCTAGCTGTGCTGCTCGGTGCGTCTCCTCTGCATGCCTCAGCCCTGGAAGCGAAGAGGTGTCTCCTAGGCAGCAGTGCCACTTTCACCGTAACTCAATTCTTTGCCAGTCTGATGATGAATTTTTTGAAGTGCCCATTTTGGATTTGTGTGGCAGACGCAAGAAGATTCCTTCTCCTCCTCCGTTCTTGTCCTGGGTTTGGCCAGCTGGGCTTAAACCACAGCAGTCCTGAAGTATCTCACCAATATCGTGGTTTATTGTGCCTAGTTTAGTGGCTTCTGCTTGTAAAAGTGGCCTCGTCTCTTCACCACCTTCTTTTTAACCCAGCGCTTTTTGCCTTATTCTTTTCACCACTGATGTCCCTATGACCTTTTCTCGTATGAATAATTGTCCAGCGACTAACATTTATCTCATCTTCTATTGTAAAAATTTTCAGGAGGAGAATGTGTCTGTATAACTTGCGCTTCCTTTATGGCATTTATAGAGTTCAAATGGGTGTTATTAATAATGCATCTCAAAATGGTCTCTTATTTGACAAGGGTACCTTTATTTTAATCTGTGGTATCTATGGCATGCTTGGAAGGGTTCTGCAGCGTGTTTTATAAAATTAATGGAGTCCCACAAAATGGGGACTCACTGCTGTGTCTGGCTGTTAAAGTGTTGCTGAGAAAGGGAGGAGGATGCAGGATTTTATATGCAAGTTCTGAAAGGTGGAGATTCGGCTTAATGTATGTTGGCAGCCAGTGTTGGGAGAGGGAGAAAAAAAGAACCTGAGATGTGATGTATTAAAACATTTGAGAACAACAGAGAAACGAAAGCTTCAAATGTTGTGGAAGCTATTCCTGTTAAGACATGCATGCTTTAATTAAAGCAGCCAAACATCAGCTGAATCGAAGGCACCGAGCTGTTCTCGCTAGGGACAATGTAGCTCTGGATGGTAAGAAAATGGATCGTTTGCTCAGCGAGAATAGCAAGGCACAGTATTTATCGTCTAAAATAACCGTGTTTGAAAAATAGATCATCCGTAGGATATTAAAAAAGGAAAAGAAGCCACACAGCACCTATGCTGTCTTTTCCTCGAGTGTTCCTTAGGCTGTATCTGCTCCATAAATCTCCATGTAAAATTCTATGAAATTGTTCTCTCCGAGTGAAAAATCGACTTCACTAAAATAAACGGGAGTTTTGCCATCGACATAAATGGAGCTCGTTTTCTTGCTGTGTAAGTTATTTTTAGAAAGAAAAGTGCTCATCGATGCAAGGCTTTTTACCCAGTTAGCCCATGATGGTGATAGTGTGGGCATGAAGGTAGAAGATTTAGTGCCCCAAACCGGTTGTGATTGAGAGGAACCAATTAATTCGCTAGTTGGAAAATGTTCATACAGTTCACTGTGAGGCTGTTTCCTCCTCTGTTCCACCCTGGAACAGAAAGAAATGAGAATTAGATACTGAGATCTGTGTTGGAGTCTATCAAACCCTACGGCAGAAGTGGCTAGTTACGAGTATTGCTTGTATCTGTAAAAATATCTTAGTATAAAACATTAACAGTCTACATGTACTCTTACTTTTTATTTTTTATTAGGAAGTGTTCAGGTTTTGGCTTAAAGTAAGATGTGGACAACAGCATTTTACTGGACAAATGTATTCAATTTCGGATCTAAGAAAAAAAATCAAAGAATACTTCATTGGTTATTCAGAGATAAGCATGAGACAAACCCAGCAAACTGAAAAACAGGATTATTTTTCTCTATAGCCTCAATTTCTTGTAATTTAATGCGTTTTTTCAGGGCTGTAGATGTGGATGTAACACCAACTGACTTCATTCATAAACTTATTTTCTCTAGAGCTCTCAGATTGGAAATGGTCATGGTAGCAGCTGAGGGCCCTTGCAGGAGCTGTGTGAGGCTCTCTTGCATTGCTCTGCGTTGGTCTTGCTGGGAGACACTGGGGAGGCCTCCCAGGTAATTCCTCCTTATGTAGGTCCTGGCTTATCTTTTTCCCCTTTTTGGCATCTGTGGGTATCAGGAGGGAGGTGATCAATAAGGTGATAAACTCCCTTTTTCTGTCTCTGTCCCATTGGGCCCTGAAGGTGTGTTTTAATTAGTTTTCCATCTGCGTGCTTGCGATGACACTAGCAGTGGAAAGGTGCTTCATGCTTCAAGAACAGGTTTCTTTGTCTTTAGAGACTCTCGGTATTTCTAGCATCTGTCTTTTAATCTCCTGCTCTTTTAGCCTGCTAAGCCTCCTCTCCTTTGCTTTTTGTTCTTTTGCTGGAATGGGTTGCACCGGAGCTAAGTCACTGAAATGAGTTTCCTGGGCTGTCTGAGCAGTGCCAGCGCTGTGCT
This sequence comes from Buceros rhinoceros silvestris, assembly GCF_000710305.1. NCBI lineage: Eukaryota > Metazoa > Chordata > Aves > Bucerotiformes > Bucerotidae > Buceros > Buceros rhinoceros. Next base: position 13,952 of record NW_010420258.1, read on the forward strand.
GTGTGAGAAGTCACTGCTCCTGCTTTCAGGGGTTTCACTCTTGAGCTTTTCTACGCTCTGAGCCACGAGAGGGTTTGGCACTGCGGGAAGGGGCTGTTCCCAGCTTCCATGGCTGCTGCTTGATTAACGCTCAGCGGGTATTTTATCGTGAGCCTGTGCAGTTAGCTACTAGTGAGGCAGATTTGGTTTGCTCTTAAGCGAGTTTTGATTTGTTCACGCTCGCTTCTAGTCCTTGTGGTCACGGTGGTGAGAGCTGGCTTTACACCGTAACTAGCCATGGGAAAAGCATGTTTGAAGCTCCTTCTTGGCAATTTGCTGCTTAATGTTAAAATATTGAAGCAAAATAAAGCAGAAATCTTTCCTGGACTTCAGATTTTCTGGAGAAATGACTGGACTATGGGAGGAGCCAAACCGTTATGGTAACCTTGCTCCCATACAGTGCTGGCAGCACTCAGCTCCACAGCATTTTTTGGCTGAGGTGCTGCAAGCAATACCTGGCTCTGTTGCAGTTGAGCTCTTCCAAAGGCCTTGCTCCCATGGCCAGGTCCTGTCTGATACATCTATGGAAAATTCAGTGGGATGAAGGAGGTGTCTGGAGAGGGGGGGAGGAATGCCCATTGACCCCATAAGATGGGTTTGGGGCTCTTTAACAGTTTAGACTTGACCTGCATCCTTCACTGCATGAGTGAGTACCTGAGCCTCTGGCTCTCCGGATGGAATTTCTGGTCAGCAGGTGACAGTGGTGGTTAGAAAAAACTGTAACTGAAAAGTGCATTTGCAAAGAACTGTGTCTTTTCAACCACTAGCAAATCTAGCAGCTCCATTGCAGCATGTCCAAAGGTTGTTGTGTTGCACTGCAGCAGCACAATGGGCACCTGCATTGAGAGACACCCACTCTCAGGGACACTGGTTACGTATGGGCAGGCAGCGAAGGAGACTGGTGGCAAACTCATACTGACACAGGAAAAAAACCAGGACCTAGTTCTCTGGTTCCTGAACCACAAAGAAGGAGCTCTGTGATGCCTGAGCTGACGGTTTGAGTCTCTTCTCCCTCTACCCTTCCAGGGAACAGCATGGTAAACGTGTCTGCATGTTAGACTGTTGGTGGTATTCTTCTGAGCCATTATGTTTGGCTTTCCCTGGGTTTCTCCTGCGCTCTGGTGTTTGTCAGCTCCTGCCCAGAATGGCTCTGGAATGTTGTAGAATTAATTCGCTGCTGCTGCCGCCCTTGTTAGCTCTGGATGGTGCCTGTGAGGATGGCTGAGACAAATGCTGTGCAGTTGTAGATTAGAAAGTGTTGTGTAAACTGTAAGGACTGGAACTGCACATGAAAAACATGTTTTTAGAACAAGTTCTGTTTCTGCTTACTTATGTACCACAGAAGTGTAGCTCAGTATTTAAAGAGACATAAAGTTTCGCTGTGTTTTTATTTTTCTTTTTTCAATGGAGTGCTTATGGCTAGTTGTTGGCACTAGAAAGCTAAATGCAAATGTCTAAGGAAAAGCTTTTGAAACACGCAGAAGAGGAGCTGGGAATTACATCAAACCCAGATGCAAATGAAACAGAAAGCAGCTGTGGCTGAACATTTAGCTGTAGCCAAAAGATAATCAAACCATAATAAAACCTCATGTAAATAGAGCTTTCGGTATAGTTTTGCTCCTCCCTTACTTTGTCCCTCCTGCTAAACAATTCTTTGCACTGTACTTTCGAAATAGAGCATTGTAATATTTTTATATTGCAAATCATGGGAACAGAACGAAAAAACCAGCAAGGTTGTGAGCCTTGAAGCTGAGGGCTTTAACATGCTACGAGCAAGCAGCAGTGACTTGTAAGAGCAGCAGAGGACCAAGCCCTGAGAACACATCTCTGGTATAACGGTCTCCACCTTTGAGAGGGTCTGGGGGCACCTGAGGTGGTTGGAGCGGAGGGAAGAAGAGGTGCCCCCAGCAGCAAATGTAAAGTGCCAGGTTGGGAAAAGGAGGATGAAAGCACAGAGATATTTTATATCGAGGTACCTTACGGGACAAGCACAAGACCAGGAAGTTGTTTGGGAGGGAACGTGCTGGTTATCAAATAGCAAGTATTTAGCAGGTAAAGGTTAGCAGTTAGGCTCCAGTTCAGATAGATAAAGATGGATTATAACATCTAAACTTCTGGGTAAGAGCAGCAGGATCACGACTGAGATCGTAACAAGCAGTGCAAGAAAGGTGAACACCTTTGAGCGTGTATTTTAGCAAACAAATTCAAACCAGCTGAGTTCAACCAGCGACGCAGCTGCCCACCGCACGGGCACTCCCCAAACCTTGTCCTCATCCGTGGCTTCTGGGCTGTGTTGTGCTGGGGCAGCTGAACGGGGCAGGTTGG
>NW_010420258.1:16391-25335 GCF_000710305.1 Buceros rhinoceros silvestris
CGGGCCGGGTTGGCGGGCCTGCCACAGCTCTGCGCCCCGGGTCCAGCAGTGGCAGGGCTTAGTGCGTACCCACAGTAGGGACAGGCATACGCAGGCTGAACTGGGCAGAACGTGTACGTGGATGTGTATGGCCAGCTGCACAGATCAGCACGGCCGCACTTGTGCAAGAACAGGCTTGACATTTGTACGCATGCAGAAAAGTCCCTCACCCAGAAAAATAATTAGAAATTGGATTTAAAAGGAATGGTCAGAAGCAGGGGAAGAGCCAGAGGAGTGTACCAGCCAGCAAACGACTTGCACATGGCTGGCCCTTCACGTCAGGGTGGCCTGACAGAACAGTCCCTCACATAGGCTCCAGCCTGCCTGTGTGTCCCTGTGCTCATCTGGCTGTATGGAGATGTGCCTTTGAGGGGCTGACAGCTCCTGCCATGGGGAGTAGCTGGACCTCAGTCAGATGGTGCCTCAGTCAGATGGTACCTCAGTCTACACACTGCCTGTGTGCTACTTGTGTATGTTCTGATGAACTTTTAAATCACGTAACCTGTCATTGCTGGAGGGTCACTATTTTCAGCATCACCTTCAATTATCCCTTGTGGCTGAAATAACTTTGGGCTCTTCTGTCATGTGCCTTGCCAACCATAACACCTCTCTGAGCTTCTGTAGTACCACCAAGTCCCCTTGTCACAGGACGATGCTCCTTGGCGGGTGAATCCATGGCCAGACTGTGACAGTATAATGAAGTCACACTGACAATATTATTTTTTGATAACTTGAGGTGCTCAAGACTAATAGTACCTCTGTGCTATGCTGACTGATGGTGTTTGTTGAGGGCAAAGCACAACTCAAGTGAAGGGATAAAATATCAATGAGAGGGGTCTTTAATGTCCTGTAAAATGTCAGTATGGGAACGGTGAAAGGAAAACAACCTTCCACAAATGGGGCACAGAGCACGCACAGAAAGTTTGGAGAGCATGTGAAAGTTTTAGAGAGGATGACTTTTTTAATTACAGGGTGAGCGAGAGCTGGTGCAGATGGAAGAGCAGATACCTCAAGAAGTGAAGGTCACACGGCTGGGTTCTGAGGTGCTGCTGAATGCTAATAGCCTGCTGGGCTCTAACTGGATTCTGCGGCGTGTGACTTGCTCCATCCACCACTTTGTGCACATATGAATGTGTAAAACCAGGAGAGAGCAAAACGTATGTTTTGTCTCTTCTTAGAGTATTCAGACAGGAACCGTGAGTCTCTTGACCATTTCTTGATTTGGCAGACTGCTTTTTGGAAAAAAAAAACCACTTCCTTCCGCATTTGAGATCAACCAAGACAGACTAATCCCAGGATTAAGGCGGATCAGATGAAGGGCTGTTTCCATAGCAAATGCTGTCACCTGATGCTGAGCTCCTCTTGTGATAGAACAAGGCCATAGGGCAATGCAGACGGTGGGGCAGATCCCGTTTGTCTTTAATGAGTCAACTCAGTCCTTTTTCCTCTGCAGGAAACAAACCACACCAAGTGCCAATTAAGAGACCGAACTGGTTGAACCCAGGCTTGTATTTACATCCCTTGTGAACAACGTGCTGCACTAACATTGATGTTTAACTTGTTGAGCAGCGCTTTGTGTGGTCCTGGAGCCAGCTAGAGGAGGGGACCACCTGCTGGCTGCCCCGAGGATTCCGCAGCGTAGCTGCACACCCACAAGGCTGCTGGAAAAATGAGACATCGGATCTCAGGGCTATCCTCAAAAATGACTTAAGCAGGTCTAACGAGTAAGTCCTTTGACAGAAACTGATACCGCTGAGACTGTCCTGTAAAATCTCAGCAGTTTATTTCACTAATGTCTTTGGATGAGGCTTTCAGGAAACAAGGTTATCTATGAGGTGTTACTTCAGTGTGTGCATTGGAGATCTTTCCGACACAAAAGGTAGTTTCAGTTCCTACGACAACTGTTCCCCTCTCCCTGGAGTATGGACTAATGGTGGCGTTTCATTACACGAGCACGTAACACGGCACTGTGACGGCCTTGTCATCTCTGCTCCAGTGTTCGCTCCTAAACGGCGTTTAGCTGAAGCCCGCTTGGATTTTACAGAACACGAACTGGAGTGGCTGACCTTTGCCGTGCTTACTGCCTGCCACCTCCGACTTTCCAGCTCCCTGCTTTTCGTTAGTAAGCTCACTTTCTACCAAAACACCTCTGGTAGGATGGATTTTACTGACAACAATTTCTAGGGATTTCTCGCAATTCCATACACTGACTATGATTAATCAGTAATAGTACCCAAACAAGGTACACGCAGCACCAATCTGTACCAAACCAATCTGCTGTCAGAACCTCAGGAGTGCAGCAGCCAAAACAGACTATGCAGCAGTAGTTAACTTCTGCAACACGCTTAGGAAAAACCGTAACAAGTTGAACAGATATATTAAAAGACTTTATTCACAATAGAGAAATTTTTACAAATATAACTTCTTAAAAATTAAGCATCTCGATCTGTTATGTATTCCGTAATTTCAGTTTATATAAAGATGAAAAGACTAAATGGACTATGTACAAATCAAAACCAGTTTAAATGCAGGACAGAAATGGATAATCTGTATGATGAAGTCACCATAGAAACAGTGAGCCATTGGGGCTTGCCAAAATCTGTGTACAACCAACACATATGCAATATTTCTCGCCTCACAACCAACCAAAACATTTTCTTTCTCCCCGTGAAACAATGTGGGTGCCATTTAAAGTGGTCTGTCTGTCTCTTAGGACTTAACATACGCAGATTGAAATGCATTCTTAAGCTACAAAGCAATGGAAAAAGTATAGGCAGGGTGTTTATGCGGGGATAATGCTCCCCCTGCCCCAAGCAATTTCTTTTGCTCTTTGGAATGACTGGGAACATGAAGTGACTATCACTAGCCAGTACCAGGCAGCTAGTTCAGGGAACAGGAAAAAAACTCCATGTTATCATCTCAGCGATCTAACAAGCAGTGGTAAGCACTGACCATTTCAAAATGATGGCTCTAACTTTGGTGTTTTGGGGGTATTTAAAAAAAAAACCAGGAAGAAAAATCAATATATTCTCAGTTTATGAAAAGGGGTTTTTTTCTTACAGTTGGCAGATCTACATGTTGTACAATCATCTCGTCTACTTACATTAGTTTACAAAAAGTACATTATAGTGCAGTTTGTACAGACAACCTGAATACCAATACCAGCCACATCAAATTTGTGCTCTTTCATATCATCCTAACTCCCAAACTAAAACAAGAAGACCAAAATTAAACAACCCTAAATGTCTGTATCACAAGGAAACAGTCATGATGCTTATATTTAAGTAAGTACATCGGACCCAGTGTATACAAGAGTTGTGTGTTTGCAGCCTGCTTTGGGAAGGGTGGGGAAGAGCTATCCAGCGCTCCGTTATTCCTCTTCAGCTTGTTAGGTACAGGCAAGAACACTAGGCTCCTCTGGGGGAAAGCATACTGTGACACAGAAAACCATGTAAAAAGAGGCTTACAACCCCCATTTCTTGATGTGTTTTTGTCTGAGCTGTTATCTGACTGATATGCACTGTAGCAGCACGTGTGCAACCAGGTGGTAGGCAGCAGTGGATGACCCAATAAAGATAACAAAGACAAAAAGTAATTATTAGTAGTTTTTTGGATAAAGAGGGAAGAGAATTTTTGGTTTTATTCCACAGCTGTAATTTCTCTGTGGTATCTGGGGAGGGGGGAAAAAAAAGCACCCTTATAAATACTGTTTCTGAAGAAAAATACAGTGAAGTATAGTCCTCCAGTGATGCGAAACCTGGTGTATCAAAATCAGCAGGAGCTCTGCTTTTCAACAGAGGAGAGCCAAGACTTCATCCTTGCTCATCTAGTTTCAGAAAACTGTTACTGTGACATAAGGGAATCCACACTTTAAAAAAGAAAATTATAATAATTAAAAAAGGGGGTAAAGCAAAAATTCTTGACTTTCAGTGTGCGGTTCCATGTAAACAGGCTTTATCTCAGGCAGCTGCATATACGTTTGCATCCATTCTTGCAGCTCTGGGTTGCCCAGGCTCAGCAGGGTACCCCTATTAACTTCCATGTCTGAATGCTCAGCTCTGCCAGTCCTGTGACAGGAGGATCAGCATCACTGAAGATCCTCTGGCCTTGCCCCCTACATAAATGTCTTTGACAGCTCATGTGGCACGTGCCATCTTCTCCTGCTGCAGGGGAAGCAGAGCAGCAGCGCTGTCTCTACAGACTGCAGAGGGTTGAGCTCATGGGCCCGTCTCCAGCTGCTATATATAAAACTGTAATCTGTTATCTTTGCTCTTGGCTTCTACCTAAGAAAAACAGCATCGCAGACCTCTGTCAGCACAGAAGAAAAACGTGCTCTGTAATGCCTAACAAATGTGTTTCCTTGGCTGCGATGAGCTACGCTGGAAAAGTGAGCGATCTTACCAAATACCTTTAAAGAAGATTACTGTTCAGAACCATATTTGTTGTGCTGCAGTCAAATCAGTGAAGGGGGAGGGAGGTCTTACACCCTACTCAAAATCCGTGAAAGTCGTCCTGTCATTCAAGGAAAACCTAGACAGACTTAATAATCACGTCAATCGCTCCAAACTACTCTTAAGCAGAAACAGGAATTAATGGTGCATAATTTTTTTCCCTTTGGTGATGCTACAAAGTAAAATACTTTTGGCAAAGTTGTTGTTGTTGCCTTTCTTATCAAGCCAGGCCTATAATCTAGGGAATAAATTTCAGCGCACTGCGTTTCTGTCACTGAGAGAAGACCGGTGCTTTCAGAAAGTTTTAGTTGTATGCTGGATAACGTCCTCTCCGAATGATTATCTTCTTTTAAGGAGACAAGTTTTCTTCAAGGCATCTGGACATCTGATTTTACTCCTGTAGATACATTAAATTGCGTTGTGACAAGAAACTGTCAGGACTGAACCTGTCTGTTTGAGAGAGTCCCAGAAAAGCAAACAAATCGTCGCTGGTGTAGTTCTCAGCTTCAAGGTAAATGTCATCAGATATTTTTTTGTCTTTTTACCATCCAACCAAATGAAAGCTACTGGACTAAATGTATAAAGAAGGTAAGACTTCCTTTCGTAATATGAAGTGATTCTTATATTACTCTGTATTTAGCCTGACTAAAGAGATGAGAATTACACCACTTAGAAAAGGGAGGGAACAATTTATTCTATTACAATATTCTAATTAAAACCTGAAAAACTAAGGATTGCTAACTAATGTGCTAAATTCATAAAAACTAAGTTTACACTAACTTCAACGTATACTGCAGTTTCAGAGTTGTGTCTGCATGAGATGAAAATATTCGTGTGTAGACTTCATTGACACTGAATTACATCAGATACTTTACCAGTAATGATAGACCCGCATAAGAAGAGGCTGTCACAGTCACAAGATTTGTCTCGGATGACACACAAAACAAATTAACATAGAACCAAAAAAAAAAAAAGCTCTTTATACTTAATTCAATATGGCTTTTTGCAACATGGCAAAATATTACAGCTTAAAGCAGACATCTCCTCACAGAGGAGAAAAGGATTTTGCAGTCAAATTAAAAGCATAACAGGAAACAAGTAACATGCAGACCCTCTGATCTTTACGGCCAAGATGACACTGCAACCTTACAAAATCTGGAGAGACGTCCTATCTGTCTTCTAAGAAGTGATTCAGCTGGGTAAGAGGAATGAAGATTTATCATAATCAGTTGGAGTCCATCAATAAATATTTACTGTTAAAGAAAACAGACTGCAAAACACTTGATTTAAAAATTTCACTCAGGAATTTAAAATCAAATCATGTGCCCGAGTCCTGGCAAGAAACATGAGGAATGAAACAAAGTATAACTTAATCTTCATCTATTTCTGCTTTTCTTCTTTATTCCCATTGTCTTTGTGAAGAACAGGGAGAGGATGAGCCTCTGTGTTGAAGACCCAGTGTTCAAATGGAAGAAGATCATCTTCAGAAAACAGCAGGTATAAGTACCTGGCAAGAAAAAACAGCAGGAAATGTGACCGCATCAGGTTTCAGGAAAACATCCCTAGATGAAGGTATCAATGGAAACAGCTGACCAAACACAAAACACCAGTGAAGTCCCAGCATCACCATGATTAGTACAGAACCTTGGGGCTGCTGAACTCAGATTGGACTCAACAGCAATAGCAACGGGAAACCAGCAAAAGAACCCCCTATCCTGACAGAGGACAAAGAAGTTTAGGCTATCAGGGTTAAACATCAATTCACTTCACTTCCATTTCATCCTCGGTAATTTTATTACATATCGTTTTGATAACATACAACCGTAGTATCTTTTTTTTTCTTGAATGTCCACAAAGATCAAGGTGTAGGAATGGAAATACTGTAGTCCAATCCTGTCTTACTTCTGAGAACACCCTTTGCCTTCGGATTTTTAAAGAAGAAAACTAGCACTAGACCACTAGCTTGGGCATCCATTTACTAGGCCAGGGTCTATCAAACCCAGCAGAAACAAATCCAACGTTTTATTTATTTATGATACAAGGTAATAGCTACTGTAGGCTGATTACTGAAGCCTGCTTAAGGATGAAAGTCTGCTTTGCAAATTAATTTTTTTTTCCTCAGTCACAATCCTTTTCTGAAGGCTTTTCTCGGTCTAATTCTGAAAGGCCAATTTAAAAGGTGTAGGAGGAGGAGTGCACTATCTCAAAAACTGCTGTTATGAATATAGATGTATTTATGATATTTCATTTACTTAAGTATCACACTTTCTGTCCAAACAGCATGATTGCTTCTTTCTGCTCTCTGCAACCTTTTCTTGCACAGCAAAAAACAAACAAACAAACAAACAAACAAACAAAAAAAAAACCAAAACAAAACCAAGAAGTGAAGTGACCAAGACAAAATTTCCTTTACTTCATTAAAAACTTAGAAGACTGTAGTAGATAATGAAACCTTTTCTTTTTCTCTCTTAACAGGCCCTGCGAGCTTACCACACAAGTGGACTGCTTTTTCTGTAGTTCTAAAATAAAAACTATGCAACACGAGCCTGGTAACTCCTCTGTCTAGTCGATTTGTTTCACTAGTGTTGGCATATACAATTGGATGCTATCAAAGCTAGGAGACGTAATTTCTCAACAAAGACTATCGAGACCCTTTATCAGACATAAAGATAACTTCCCGAAGTCACAGAATTTAGTTTATTGACAGAGGAGAAAAAAAAGGGTACTTCAGCTTCCCATCACCTAAGAAAAGCTCTACTATTTCAGTCAGGTTTTGTTGTGTCAGTGTGGAGGGTACTAATGATAAATACTTACCTGTAAAGACGATACACAGAACTACTTCATATTAAAGAAAGTCAACTTTCTTAACTTACTTGAGCGTCTCCGAAAGGAAGAAACTTTGCTGCACATCATCATGGCTTTCATGATTGTTATAAACATCTCTAAGGCCAGAATAGCCACCATCTACTCTGCAGTGTTTTTCCAGTGCCTAAAGAGGAGGAAAAAAGAATATATAACCCGTGGGATTAACAAAACAAAAATTGTCACAATATTTTTTATGACGAGATGAAAACTGCATACAGCTCTAGACAGAAAACTTTTTAATAAAGGACATAGGCACACATGTCTAATTTTACATTTAGGAAGAGAAGAAAAATGATAAATAAAAGTGACACAAACCAGTTTGCAGAAGGAAAGATATATGGATGTAAAGATATAGGGATTGTCACTTTTTTTCTGTTTCCTCATTTTAATAGGAGTAACAGTGCCTTCTCTCTCACAGGATTGTCTACCAGCCTTCAGAGATCATGTCACCTTTACCTTTCTTGGCCGTATTTTAGTGCTTTAAAATTATTGTGATAGAATTGAACACCATGATAAAAACCAGCCTTTTCCCTACCTCCTGCAAGTCGCTTCGAAAAAGGAAAGGCAACTCTCCATTTTCTGTGAAAGTTGTTTGGCTTCTCTTTGCAACTATTTCATTTTTCCATGGGAAACCCCTGATGTGGCTGAATTCCTTTCCTGCAGTAGGTACTGTTCTTCCTCAATAGCTTTCTGAAAAAGCTTTGTCTGTTACGCAGGAGTAGATGGAAAGCCAGTGTGTGGCTGAACAATGCGCTATGTTTTAGATGTAAGAATGTGTTTTTGTCTAACTGGTTTCCAAACTGGGTATTCAGTTAAAAGGTGTAAAACAGATGATTGATTCCTGTTTTGCAAGAAAAAAAATCCACCTAAAAATAAAATTTCTTTTCTATACGATCAGCTAATTCTGAAGGAGAAAAAAGATCAGATGAAGGGTGTACACAGAAGGGCAAACCCCATGTACCTGTGCTGGAAGAACAGAAGGTCTATACAGTGATACTATTTAATGAACTTGGCTGCTTTTCTTTTTTTCAGACAGGTGTTTGCATCTGAAAGGCGGTACCTATAACTTCTTTAAATATACTGCTACCCAATACCTTATTTGAATATTAGATCTGTTATCACTGCTTTGTTTAAAAATATTAATTCATCTTTTTTTCTTTATAATCTTTATAATTTTCTTTATAATCGACCTTTTTAACTGTGTCAGAAGTATTCTTCACCTCTTCATTTTTCTTTTTCTGCTTAACTCCCGGGTATCATGCAGTAAAACAAAGGAGTGAAGAGAATCTGTGATGATTATATTTAAAACAACTCGGTAGGCAAATACAAATCCAGAAAATGCTCTTCAGCCCTAGATAACTTCTCAGAATGAGAATCACATGGTGGATCGCTACATTCACTCAGGACCACGCTACTCTGAAACACGGTGCTTGCTGAGGAGACGGGTACCAGAGCAATAACTTTCAGGCAGAAGTACCTGGAGCTTTATCAAACCCCTGACGGAGAGATGGAAGACAACTAGTTCCTCTGTTTCTGAAGTTATTATGAATATCATTGAAGTGATTACGGGATGTAGATTTTGTTTAGGG
>NW_010420258.1:25425-51623 GCF_000710305.1 Buceros rhinoceros silvestris
GGGAAAGATGCTGCATTTCAAACCTCACATGGTGAAAAGCTACGAGAAGGCAGAAGGGATGTCTAAACCAAGCAAACAGGCAGAAGCAGCATTTTCTGATGAGAGGTGGGACTAAAAGTCACCAGTGATTACGGAGGTATCCATCACCTCCATCGGCTCCAAAGGCTCTTCAAGATCTGTACTTTGCTGTGAGTAGATATCCTAAACGTCCTTGTTTGCACTGGAGTCCCTGTAGCTATCTGCATATCTTTAGCTTGCTTGTCAGGCTCTCCATAGTTTTCACTGGAGAGAAAGCTGCCTATTGTATATTTAAAAGGGATTTTTCTCCAGGAGAAATCCTTTAAAATATAACAGGCCTATTTATCTTTTCTTATGTGTCTTTAGTTTTCATGGACACTTTTACTAAGTGACAAATATACTTGAGTTTAAACAAGTAATTTCCCCTGGCTGGTACTCCTTCCCTCTCATCTACTTTAACCTGCAATGAATTCAAAATGCTGAATCTGTGTCTGGATTTTGAATGTTGAGCTCAAGATTATGTTTTCCAAGGCATGGCAGAAGGAGAACCTGAAGGATAAGGCTATAATTCAAGGCAACATCTGCATTCTAAACAGGGTGAGGCAAAATAAAAGCAAATTGCATTTGCTGTTTATGTGCTCTAATATGTAGTTAGAGCCTTCTTTATGAGTTCATTGCAGGGAGATACTGTATAGGTACCTGAACACACTGCTAGGAGGTGCACTAAGAGGTTAACTTGCACCATGTTAGCCATCTGCTGGTATCTACTGGATGCAGTCGTGAAGCATCTTACCCCTCACAGCGACCTCCCACTTAACTAAAGGAACAGGACGTTCACACGCAGCATTAGCATGGTAAAAAGGCTCTTGGTTGACACCCTCCTTTAACTGGCAGCACTGGCCTTTTGTGCCCGTAGCTGCAGTTTCAGAGCGCAGTGGCGTTCACATTGACCGTGAGGTAGTGGTGGGTGGGAAGATACAGTAAAACACATTTAAAATTAGTTGTTCTCAGAAGATGAGGGTGGCTAAGATTAGTTATGCTAGAGTCATGGAAAACATCGAGCAGAGTGGAAACCGGCTGACAGTCTCAAAGTACGATAAAGGGAAAAAACAAAGGAAGTGCGATGAATTCAAATTATGTGCCGCATTTATAATGCAGAAAGGGAGACTTTCATGAGCTAAGCTGATAAAACCTCTCTGACTCAGTAACAGTAGATATTGCTGTCGGTCATAACTGCATTTTCTCCAGCTGCTGGAGTACATACAGAACGAACTTGGGCTCAAATTAAAGCAGTAAAGCAAGTTTCCGAAGAAAAAATGGAGAGGGTAGAACATGTTTTTAGCCTATAAAAGTTAGAGGAAGAATTAAAAGACTTGTTGGAGAGTTTAGAAGTCATGACTTACAAAGCAGCCTCCTTTTCTACTACAAGGGCACTGGGAAACAAACCTAACGAGTTCCTATTTCCAGTGTATAAACTGAAAATGGACATGAAACACCTGAAAAACAACTATTTTGAGCAACAGCAAATGGTCTGATTGTTCCCCTTTTTTTCTTGTTTCAGTCTCAGCTTCCTCTTTGTAGTACATGTGTTGGTAATTAAACCAACCATATTCAGTGGTCAGGGACTGCCCCAAGAACAAAGGGGTGGCATGATGTGCTCTCTGGTGCAAGAATATGGAGCAAGAGGGAGCAGTACTCATGAAATACTTGTGGTAAGCTATCACGACACGCGCTGGAACAGAAAATACAGTATCAGGTGGAGCTGTACGGGCTATAAACATCAAGGAATTCAAGACCTTGTAAGTAGGATCAATAAGTAGGATTACAACCCAGGACTTCAGGAGAGCTAAGTTTGGCTTCTTCAAAGCCCTGCTTGAAGGAATCCCATGGGTTAGGGCTCTAGAAGGTAAGGGGGCCCAAGACAGCTGGTTAATATTCAAGCACCACTTGATCCAAGGTCAAGATTGGTACTAAATCAAGCAAAGGAGGCAGGAGACCTGCAGGGATCAGCAAAGAGCTTCTGGAAAATCTCAAAGGGAAGATGGAAGTTTACAGAATGTGGAAAAAGGAACTGACCACTTGGGAGGAATATAGGAATGTTTTTGTAGTATGCAGGGATGCAACAAGGAAGGCTAAGGCCCACTTGGAATTAAATCTGGCAAGGAATGCCAAGGACAACAAGAAGTTCAACGAGGACAAGTGCAGAGTCCTGTACCTGGGGAGGAATAACCCCACACGCCAGTACAGGTTAGGGGTTCACCTGCTAGAAAGCAGCTGTGCGGAGAAGGTCTTAGGAGTCCTGGTGGACAAGTTCACCATGAGCCAGCAATATGCCCTTGTGGCTGAGAAGGCCAATGGTCTCCTGGGGTGCATTTAGAAGAGTGTGGACAGTAGGGCAAGGCCCTCCCCTTCTATTCTGCCCTGGTGAGGCCACATCTGGAGTACTGTGTCCAGTTCTGGGTTCCCCATTTAAGAGAGACAAGGAACTACTGGAGAGAGTCCAGCAGAGCGCTACGAAGATGATAAGGGGCCTGGAGCATTTCTCTTACGAGGAAAGGCTGAGAGACCTGGGTCTGTTTAGCCTGGAGAAGAGAGGACTGATGCTTATCAATATCTAAAGGGTGGGTGTCAAGAGGATCGGAGCAGACTCTTTTCAGTGGCTCCCACCGATAGGACAAGGGGCAATGGACACAAACTTGAACACAGGAAGTTCCATCTGAACATGAGGAAGAACTTTACTTTGAGGGTGGCAGTGCACTGGAACAGGCTGCCCAAAGGGGTGGTGGAGTCTCCTTCTCTGGAGAGATTCAAACCCGCCTGGACATGATCCTGTGCAACCTGCTCTGTGTGAACCTGCTCTAGCAGGGGGGTTGCACTAGATCATCTCCAGAGGTCCCTTCTAACCCATAACATTCTGTGATTCTGTGACCAAGGAAGAAAAGAGGGGGAGGAGGGCGGAGGGGTGGATGGGAAGCGAAACCTACAACTGTCTCTGTAACTTCTGTGAAGCTGCAAGATTTGTTTTTGTGAAAGATGCAACTGCACGTTAAGAACAGTGGAAGATGAGCCCGTACAGAATGGGACCAGTTGCATCTCCCACACATGGGCTGTAAACCGCTACTTGAGAGCCAGACAAGAGAGTAACCCCACGAATGTTAAACAAGGAACACTCAGTGAGCACCAAGAAGGTTAACGAGTGTGCAAACTTGAAATAAACACAAACTGGACCAACAGGGTAGAAGAAAAATAATAATAAGGAAAACATTTCAATTATTTATAATAATGTTATCAGTGTGGGCAGCAACAATGAGTCAGGAAAAACAGCTCCTGAAGAAAGAATGCTTGGCACTGATGAAGCCTGGTGGGATGACTTCCATAAACAGCCATTGTTACTATTCCAATTTTAATCTGCCTGGGAAGATTCCAGTAGTAAAATGTTTGCCTATGGGTGGTGTTAGCAAAGAAGAAAGTAAGGGATCAGCACTCTAAATTAGAGGGTTTATTTTTTAAAAAATTTGCTTTGGAATCATTAACTCAGGAGCATTGTTTCATGGCCGACAGAGCCAGCACCTGGGGGAGGCAAATAAAATGTCCTGAATAACTCCAGTCTACCTAGCTGAACACAGTGTTGACTGCAGATGTGGAATTGCTGTGAATATTCAAACAGGGAGGAGTTAGAAGTATAGTTAATGCTAGCAGCTATTTCTTTATGGAAAACAGATTTTACCATAAACTTTTTTCTTCAAGAATATCTAATTATTAAACTTGTAATAAGGACCTGTACCTGGAGGATGAAACACAGCAAATTCAAAAGCTCTCACCTCTAACAGTGAGGGTGATTAACCACTGAAATAAGGGAAACAATGGATTTGCCCAGCCCATTTCTGCAGTATAGACTAGCTGCCCTCTTGGAAGGCTTGTGCGAGACAAATGCAGATAGTTAGGTTCAGCATGACTGGCTGAAGCTCAAAGGCTTGTGGGACAAGAAATCTGAATCTAGAAGAGATTGTTATCATTGATGGAGTTCAGTCCAGATGACCTATGCTTTTTGAAAGTGACTCACTTTTAAAATGTTCAGTACTATCAAGTACTTCATCTTGGCCTTCATCACCTTAATTAAAATCACCTTTGTATAATTACTGTTGAAAATACACTTCATAAAACATATTTCCACGGCCAAGGCTCAAATTTGACACGTTTGCACTTTCCATTCACGTGCAGCCATACTCAACATCTTGAGCAGTACATCCAAATACGACCCTGAGCTGAGAAGTGTTTAGAAGGAGAAATCACAAGGCATGCTTCTAATACACAATACTAGCAGTATTTGGTTTTGTGAAAATTATCTTAGTTAATTTATTTATTCAATGAATCTCTGGAAATTTGAGTTGATATTACTAATTCCACATAAATATCTACTCTCCAACTGCTAAACAATATCCAGATATCATTCAATAGCTCACTTAACAAGACATGAGAAATTAATAAGAAAAAGCTCTTGTAGAACATTACCTCTACAGCTTCCCATCCCCACTGCCTGTACTTTGGATCGTGAGTGAACCGCCACATGTACATGTAGGTCTCTATGACTTCCGGTCGTAGGATGTAGTATTTTTCATTCTGTCTTGTAGCAATGGCCTCAACACCACCATCAAACCTGAAGGCTTCTGGTCCCAGTTTCATGCCTAGCCAACAGAAAAACATATGCTGAAACAGAGGCGTTAAAAAAGGTTTGACGTGATGTAACCTTCCAAATCAACTATCTTTTCATGTGGCACAAAGCCAGGTTACCCAGCAGGTATGTAATTGCTGAAGGATACTGCAGCACCTCCTAGTTTTAATGTTTTGTAATTAATTCAGAGTAGGAGAGAGCTGTTCCTCGTCAATGCCTTAAACAGCGGTTCCAGTTTGAACAGTGATGCTAACATATGCATTTGGGAAGACTGCCTATAACCAGCAACATGTGAAATTTTCCTTAAAAGACAAGGATATTTACTGTTCTATATCGAACTGGAAAACGCACTCTGGGACATGAAATATTGCCAGGGCTATTTCTGTAAGAAGACAAAAGATCCGAAGAAATTTCCCGCACAAAAATCCACTTTCCTTGTGCAGTTCTGTTGTTTGCAGCTTGTAGCAACAGAACTAAGAATAAAATGATTTTTTGAACATAAAACATGATTAATAGCTATACTGCATAAATTAAACTATTGCAGAGATGAACAGGGTCCCTCGCTTACTTGTATTTGGCTATACAGAAATTGGCAAAGTGAAACAAAAGCTGTCACGTTAATTACTAGAGTGAGTAGATACGGTTTGGGTGCACAGAAATTATTTATAAAACAGAGCAGCCATTCTTAAAGTTACTTTTAGATCCAAGCAGCATTTGCTCAGAGGAAACAAAGAGTTCTCATCATCATACAACTTCCACTCAGCATTACGCAAAAATACCGACAGCTGCCTTCACAAAGTCAAACTGTGAAACTAAAGTACGACTCAGTACGTACTTGTACGATCATAGGATTCATGGCAAGTCCTAGCAATTTCTGCACCAAGCTCGATGTGATGGCCCGTCTTGTCATTAGGTGCTCCGTCTGCTCCTAGAGCAAACATGCCTCCAGCAAAACAAGTGAGATGTCCCATCTTGTGTTCAAGCAGTCCACCCTTCCATTCAGCGATGTACGTCAGTCCCCCGCTTGATTTTCGAATGAGGTGGGTCTCTATGGCCTGCAAAAGTACATGTTTTCAAACCAAAAGTCCCACTTGGTAAAGGATGAAAGACAAAGACAAACTAGTCCTGTATGTTGGTTGTCTTTTCTCCTTATTGCCTTCGTTTATAAAGAAAAATGGATAATATGAGCTAGCATAACCTCAAAGTGCAGCCAAACCAGCAGAGATTAGCATCCATCAGTAACGACGGTTAATTCTGCTCCATCTTTGAGCCATTTGCACAGTACATTTTATAAAAATATTGAAAAGACCGAAAAAATACAATTACATTTAAAAATTATTTTATTTCTTTCCCTTTCTACTTTGAGCAATTTCAGGTGATTTGACCTTTAATGGTGATGAGCCATCACTTCAGCTTCCATACTTCTCATTTTAATTCTGACTTAAAGGATGTGGTTATTCATACAATTTCATGCCAATTCTATGCAGACATAACTCGTATTCAAAACACCTGCCGCAGGGAATGCACTGAATGATGCTGGGCTCTGGCTCCATATGGCATTCCCAAAGTCTAATGAATTTCCCCTCCCAGACTGAATCCTTCTGTAGTTTTCAATCAAGAGTAAGGTCTCACTGGGATTTCCAGAAAAAAACCTCCACCGAATAAAAATATACAAATCTAGAGAGAATTAGAAGTTGGTGCTGTTAGCAGTGTATGGTCATTGATTGCAAAACCCAGGAAAACAACTTTGCCTTGTGAGAGGAACAGAATTAAAACAACCGAGGAGATGCCGAAGAGGACATTAATTAGAAGCCCACACAGGAAGTAAGCAATTACTCTTTAAAGGGTAATGGAGAGGAGGTGAGCAATGCTATCATACATTCAGTTATCCAGCGGTGCTCTGGTTTGTTCTACTGCAATCGCTGAGATCCAGAAGCAGTACTCTATGTGCCTTACACAAGAGAAAAATCATGAAGTACACAGAACTATTATCAAAAAACCCAGGATTTAAAAAAAAAAGTGTTATAAAGCAAAGGCATTGATTGTAGTTATTTCTTCCCATTTAAACATCTGTAAAGGTTGTTTTTATAAGCATGAAAAACTAGAGGCATCAGCAGAATAACTGTAACAGTTTTAGGTATTAAGTAGCTTTTTGTGCCAAGAACGTCACATTGAAAAATACACTGTGTTTTCCAGTAATATCAGCGCAAAGCACTTAGTAAGGACGTTTTCTGCCCAGCTCCGGACCCACCATTGGCTCAGAAAACTCCTCCACCCCTTTGCTTCCTCCTCGATCGCATGTTTTTAGCACTAGGTACCTAGAAAAAACATACCTAAATTTTAAAGCAGCAGTAAATAATGAAGATTCCTGCGCTTTAAACAAACCCTGTACAATTTAACCTATAAAAAGAGGAACTAAATATGAAAGGGGAAGGGTGGGAAAACAGTTTCCTTAAGCATCCAAACCACAGACACTGCTGTGGGAAGATTTACAGAAGATTTACAGAGGATGAGTAGGTGTTGAACTAATTGGTGGCTGTGCATTCCAGCTGCATATAAAAAAGCTTTTCTGTCAGGTTGGGAAGCTAGTAGTGGAGCACCTAGGTTCTTTTTAAAAAATAATGTTCTTTAAAATATGCATTTTGTGCTCATT
The DNA here is from genome assembly GCF_000710305.1 of Buceros rhinoceros silvestris. Taxonomy (NCBI): domain Eukaryota; kingdom Metazoa; phylum Chordata; class Aves; order Bucerotiformes; family Bucerotidae; genus Buceros; species Buceros rhinoceros. The sequence continues at coordinate 32,769 of NW_010420258.1, forward strand.
TGGGTATAAAATATTTGAATTTATAATTGAAGAATTGACAGAACAAAGAACCTACTACAAAACGTCTTCATGCATAAACAGGCAAAATTTGTGAGAAGATAGAAATAATTGGAAAAATTCCAGAATCCTTCTGAGTGCTGCTTGCATCTTTATCGAATAGATTGTATTTCGCAACGGGATGCCTTATTGTTAACAACACACAACAATTTTGTGGGGAATAGCTTTGGGAATACTTAGGCATTCTAAAAAACATGCTACCTAAAACCAAGTTCAGAAACGAAAAACTTAATGACATTTCATTAAACCTCTCAGCATGGTTTCCCCATCACAACATTTCTGGTAATAGTTGAATACTAGTCACTTAGCTGTCGAGACAGATTTTATTTAAAAATATTTAAAAATAAACATAGATTGATGACTAAATTTACCTATATTTCAATTATTTTAGTAAAGAATTAATTAAAGACTGAATGAAGTAATACTGCAACTGACAGAAATAACAGTAATCACGCTCCTTCAGAACTACAGTAACTGGACCAGAGCTGATTCTTGCAGTGTGGAAATGGATTTTGCAATACCAGCTAATCTTTCAGAGGTTTTTCCCCCCTCTTCTGGCTCAAGCTTAAAGTTCAGGCCGAAAAAAGATGACTTCCACTTGGGAAATTTTAAAATTATCCTAAAAAACTCATGTTAAGAAACTAACAAATTGATGCTAATTGATGCTAAGAATGTCACAAAATAAAAATATATTTCCAAATTAATTATTCAGGCTTGGTAAAGCAAATCATCTTCATTTTATAAATGGGTCCTATTAAGAACTAGTACATATGCCTATTAAAAGTTATTTTAATTATGTAAGCGTCTTATTTAAAGCTATTTTTATTAGGTAATTACTTGATATATTACAGACTCTCAAATTGCCTTGTCATACTTTGTACAGTCATGGGTCCCTGAGTGCTAGATAATACCTATACCAATGTCTATACCTTTATTAACGGCATGTTAGGTAACTAATCATTTCTACCTAGACACGAAATCCAGATCACCTTTGATATGCACAAGTAACCTTCAAAAGCCATAAGCCCGAGCGTGCCCAAATTGCAAGTCCATCAGCAGTCAACAAACTCCTTTTCTGGAGGACAGGAAAACAAATACTTTAACTCGGGAAAGCCTAAACTTCACTTGGAGTTACACGCTTGGAAAACAAGTTTGTAGAAGTGACTCGACTTAAGCAAACTGACCTCAACCACACAGCTTTTGTAAAGCGTGACAGGCAGAGGAGCATCTCTTCCCAGCGGGCTGGTAGCTCATTTTGTGGTACTGGGTGGTGCACCGGCCGAGCTCACAAAAGCACGGCCAGGGAGCTTACAGCAGAACTGCCAAAAGCTGCAGCCAAATCTGAGAAGTTTCTTCACGGGCCATTTACAGCCTGAGCAAAACACATTGTTTTTGTCAGAAATAGGTTTCCCTTCTCTCACTGCTATTCATCTACCCTCCAACTGAGAATAGAGAGACTATCTGCTCGCCCTGAAACAACATTCACCAAAGGCTTGCTAACAAATCTGCAGTATCAAAGTTGCCTGAAGATTGGAATAATTCCAGCATGGCATCGAAGTGTCACATTATAATGAAGTTGTTACGTGTCTTCTGGTTGTTTCAGGAACTCGATGTTAAAAAAAAAAAAAAACAACTTATTATAAAAAATCAGCACATTTAGAAAGCCTCAAAAATGTAAGTGCTTTTGATCTTAAAAGAATTGTATAACCTGTGTGAGAGGAATGTATAAAAGAAACTCCCCAATATTAACTACGGATTAAGGTGCTCGTTGAAATGTTGAACTCCTGTATTGGTAAGAGTATTTGCAGCATTAAGACATGGTAAATCCTTCCCTTTCCCCACAAGTTCAACCTACCTATGGTTTAATTTCACAATTTACTTTGAAATATTGTTAAAACAGTACTTCTGGAATGTATAATGTTTGTATAATGTGTCTGTACAATTCATTAGTATAATAAAATATTTTCAAAGTAAACAGTTAAAAAAAAAAAAAAGTACTCTTTCAATTACCAATTCTGAATCTCGACCCAAACTGCCAAAGCGCCACCTACCACCCATCTACTGAAAATTTTAAAAACTACTATTCACAGATTTAATATTTTTTTATATATGTAATATAATGGTATGAACTTCAAGAGCAGCACATCAAAATATTCATCACTGAATTTCATAAAGGTTATAAGTGCCATCAGGCTGGACTGAACTTTTTGAAAAAGTATTAATTTTTCAAGTAAGTTTGAGGTCCAGAGCAGGTCTAAATCACTAGCTGAATACATGGGCCATTGTTTTGAGTTGACAAAAAAAACCCCAAAAACCCTTAACACAAAGTTGAGAAAGTACTAGGAGGAGGAAGAAATACTACCAGTTTAAATGAAGATACAATAAGGGTCTCCAAACAGGAGCAGAGGGATGGAAAGGTAGAGTTACAATCCCATAGGGACTTGGTAGTTGCCATCTGCAGTGCTGGGGGCACAGTTCTGACAGGGAAATCAAGTTAATAGCATCATTTCTTATAAAAGGAGAAGAGGTAGCACAGTGACAAAGATCTACCCAAATGAAAAACTCAGTCTGGTAGGATTAATTCCAAATTTCATACTTGGAATCAATTTTTTTTGATCTAATTATCTACACATTTAAAAAAGATACATGTTAATTTGAATTGCAGCTGTATTACAACTGGGTCACCATCTCTGAATAATACCTTCCTGCACTGCTTGAAGATCACATGGTGTCATATCACCACAGAGATTATTATTTCAATTTACTGCAATGAGTATTCTCAGTATAAACCACTACACAGTATCTGTAAATAATCAAAAAAGCTAGAAGAATGTAGACATTGATTAGCTGAAAATAGATATATAATTGTTTGGAGCTGGTACAGTTTTTATTTCAAGTAAATGGAAATTTCACTTTACTGTTTTCCAGAATGTATTTCTGCAATTCAAATAGCAATTTCTTTCTTACAATCACAGCAAAGCGGAAAGATTGTGCAACACAAAAGCTTGCAAAGAAGCGGCTGCAAATGTATGTTCCCAAAGAGAGCAAAAGCAAATGCTAATTTGCAGATGACACCAAGTTGGGCAGGAGTGTTGATCTGATTGAAGGTCAGGAGGCTCTACAGAGGGATCTGGATCAATGGGCCAAGGCCAATAGTATGAAGTTCAGTAAGATCAAGTGCCGGGTCCTGCGCTTGGGTCACAACAATCCCCTGCAGTGCTACAGGCTGGGGGAGGAGTGGCTGGAAACTGCCCAGCAGAAAAGGACCTGGGGGTGTTGGTTAACAGCCAACTGGATATGAGCCAGCAGTGTGCCCAGGTGGCAAAGGCGGCCAACAGCATCCTGGCTTGTATCAGAAACAGTGTGGCCAGCAAGAGCAGGGCAGTGATTGTCCCCCCGTACTCGGCGCTGGTGAGGCCACACCTCGAGCACCTTCTCCAGTTTTGGGCCCCTCACTGCAAGAAGGACGTTGAGGTGCTGGTGCGTGTTCAGAGAAGGGCAACAAAGCTGGTGAAGGGTTTAGAGAACAAGTCCTGTGAGGAGCAGCTGAGGGAACTGGGGTTTAGTCTGGGGAAAACAAGGCTGAGGAGAGACCTTATCACTCTCTACGACTACCTGAAAGGTGGGGGTCAGTTCCCTCTCTCAAGAATCAAGCAATAGGATGAGAGAAAATGGCCTCAAGTTGCACCAGGAGAGCTTTAGGTTGAATATTAGGAAAAATTTCTTCACTGACAGGACTGTCAAGCCTTCAAACAGGCTGCCAGGGTAGTGGTGGAGTCACCATCCCTGGAGGATGCATCCTTAAGGGGTGTGTAACAATGGTGCTGAGGGACGTGATTTAGTAGTGACCTGGCAGTGCAGGGTGAACGGTTGGACTTGATGATCTTAAAGGTCCAAATAGGCTCCCCTTGATCACTTGATAGAGGGCAACACCTCTGACCCTCCTTCTTCGCCTATCCCTTCTGAACAGCCTGCAGCCATCAATAGTCACGCTCCAGACGTGGGATTTATTTATCCCACCAAGTTTCAGTAGCAGCAATCAAGTTGTAGCTTTCTAGCAGCACAGTGGCTTCCATCTCCTCCTGTTTGTTGCCCGTCCTGCATATGTTGGTGTAGAGGCAGTTCAGCTGGGCTGTTGGCCGTGTCACCTTCTTGGAAGAATACCCTTCCTCTGAGAGATTTCACCAATGTTTCCCCGTTGAGTCCCTGAGCTCAACTCCCAGCACTCTTCAACTGTGTTGCAGTATCCCCAGCACTCCTCAGAGCAACAGGCTGAGGGCCCGCGCTAGCACCCATCCCTCTAACCATCGTGTGTCATCCCGAAGCTTGTCACAGGCAACACTGGTATTATCCCCCTCCCCCTTCAAGTCTAGTGTACTAATAGACTGGATCCCGCTGATTCTTCCAATGTCACTGCCCGCAACTGGGAGGAGAGAGTTAGAAATAACCTGTGCCCTAGATTCCCTCTCCAACTGTCCCAAGGCCCTGAAATCTCTTTTGCTCACTCTTGGACTACAGGTTGCAGCTTCCTCTCCACTGCCCTGGTTTGAGTTAGAACTCACTCTGTTCAGTGATTTCACTCTCCAGCTCAGTCTCTGCTCAGTGACGGCACTTTCTGAAGCTCACGGAATATTTCTGCAGACAGTGGCTGCTCCTAGCAGTGATAACGCTGGATGTTTACAGTCACTGCCAGGGACTGGGATGTAGAAAGGCTCTGGCTTACACTTGCTCCTGTGCAGACCAAGCTCACTGCTAGACCCTGTGTCCCACGGTGGGGGTGCAGTGAGTGAGAGGCTGCGCCTGCGGGGAGGAGCGGACAGGACAGGTGACCCTACACTGACCAACAAGGTGTTCCATCCCATAGACATCATAGTCAGTGTAAAACTGAGGGATCACCAGGGTCAAGGAAGATCCTAGTTATGTCCTTAAGTCGGGCCCTGGGGAGGCAGCAGACTTCCCTATGAGGAGGGCCTGCTTGGAATATTGGACCCTCTGTTCCCCTGAGAAGGGAGTCACCTACGACTAAACCCTATCTCTTCTTCCTTTTGGAGGTGGTTGTGATATAGGTCATAGGTCTTTCTGACCCTGGTGACACCTCTGGTGCGGATGGACTGTCACCCACAGCCCCATACCTGTTGTACAGAGGCTCCAGGGAGGGCGAGGTGGGCAAGGAGGGAATTTGCCTGCTGTCTTGTGCGTGGGCTTGCCTCCACCCACTTCTTTCATTTAGGCTGCTGCCTTCAGCCTGGCGGCGGGAGTATACAGGGTCCCTTGACCTTGGGTATTTTCTGGTGGGTGCTCCCGTTTCTGTCTCAGGGAGGACAGCTTGGTTCCACCAGTCTATCTCTTGCTCAGCTTCCTTAATGCTTCTTAACCTTTCTGCTTTCTCTCATAGCTCTGCCACCAGGCTGAGCAGATCGTCCACCTGGTCACAGTGTGCACGGCTGTCCTCACTGCTGTAGCCATTACCCAGGAGTGCCAGGCTCTGGCACTCCCTGCAGCCTGACACCTGGGCAGCTGCATGGTGGTGTGGAGGCTGTGTCGGGGTTGCCACGTCTGCTCTGGTGAGTGTAGAGAGCATGGCTTTCTGCTGGGTGGAGACCATAGCTAAGGTCCTTCTGAGAGGGTGATGACCACCAACTGAGCTCACCTCTTGAGTGGGCAGATCTTTCAGCACCATTCCCGCTGCTCTGTTTGCTCATGCTCCCTAAGGGATGGAGGAGGAGACTTCTACAGGTGCGAGGAGTTGCTATTGCCCTGTCAATGCCAGCTGCCGGCTCCTGGAGGTTATCTCCACACCCCCGGCATTTCCCCTGGCTTTTCCCTACCAAAGGAAAACCTCGGGAAAGGTATCCATAAAAGGGAATCCTTTTATGTAAGTCTCTGCTAACAGTCCTCACTGCAATAAAGCCTGTAGCTAAATTACTTTTTTTCCTGTCTTGTGGGAAATTATTCCTTCTCTACAACCACTGTAAAAATGCTTGAGCACTCAATTAGAAGCGCTAACAGTCTCTTTCGCAGTTTGAATTGTGATTCGAGTGCACCTTGTGTTACTCCTGGCATCTTTCTCAAGAGTTCGCACGTTAAAATTATGCCCTTGCCTATCAGTCACACTGGAAGAGCTGCTGTGAATGAGACAGTATGAATTGTTTAGGTTACAGGATTGCACATCGCATGTGTGTGTAATCTCTGCTATTGACAGCACGAAAGAGAAACTCCTCAATTTTTCCCAAGCCGATTTCCTCCCCTTCCTGCTCCCTTTAAGGCAGTATGTTTTGTGTTTTCTGCTTACCTTCCTTAACCTTTACATTATACTGTCAGTCCTTACACTTGCAAAATTAAGCAGAACTGGACCCTCCTAACAAATACCCATTTTCCTTCATTCCATGTTTCACTGCTTTAAGCTTTTCAAGCAGCTTAAATGCTGTCTTCACCACCCCCTTTGCTCAACCTCCCTCAACCGATTTTGTGATTGGGAAGGCCTCCATTTACCCTTTGAGTTGTTTAGGATGTTTAACTGGAGCGCTTACAGAGAAATGTAGAGGACAGAGAACTGAAGCCATCTCACCACTTAAACGAGGGGAAACCACCCCCCCCCCGCCATCAACAATCTTATTTTTAACAGAGGGTATTCTCTTGGTGGATTATGCCGACAGGTGATAAAAATATTAAGAGATGCCTACAGAGCACACACGGAGGCCTCTCAGGAGAAGTGTTCTGCTGCTTAAAGTTGCTTGATTACAAATAAACACGTGACATAAAACAAGTTAACTCTGCTAAAGGAGCAGGGAAAACTAATTACAAACCAATGCAACGTAAAGCTGCAGCTCTATTTCCTTTAGCACTGAGGCACTTTACCACTCCTTTTACAGTAACTCTTTAAGTATGATTAATGGATTTCAATGACAATCACTGTTCTAACAACAAAAAACCAGGCATTGCATTTCCCACCTCAAGATGTCACTGTAGCTGGAGATAAAACTGTCTTGCAAGTCATAGTTACATATTTCCATACCTTAATAAATTTGAAACTTCAAAAATACGATCCAACTTCTAATTGTCCAGGGTTTCTAATCATAGAATGGTTTGAGTTGGAAGAGACCTTAAAGATCACCTAGTTCCAACTCCTCTGCGTGGTCAGGGACACCTTTCACTGGACCAGGTTGCTCAAAGCCCCATATGACCTGGCCTTAAACACTTCCATCCACAATCTCTCTGGACAACCTGTTCCAGTGTCTCACCACCCTCACATGAAGAGCTTCTTCCTTACACGTAATCTAAACCTACCCTCTTTCAGTTAAAAGTCATTACCACTCATCCTATCACTACTCTCCCTCATAAAGGGTCCCTCCTGATCTTTCCTTTAAGGACTGGAATAAGGTCTCCCTGGAGCCTTCTCTTCTCCAGGCTGGACCACCAACCCCACCTCTCTCAGCCTGTCCTCGCAGAGAAGGTGCTCCAGCCCTCTGATCATCTTCATGGCCCTTCTTTGGACCCATTCGAGCAGGTTCATGTCTTTCCTACAATGGGGGCCCCAGCGCTGGACACAGTACTTCAGAGGTGAGGTCTCACTGGAGTGGAGTAGAGAGGGCGTATCACCTCCCTCCACCTGCTGGTCACAATTCTCTTGACACAGCCCAGGATGCGATTGGATTTCTGGGCAGTGAGCACACTTTGACGGGTCATGTTCAGTTTTTCATCCACCAACACCCCCGAGTCCTTCTCTGCAAGGCTGCTCTCTCTGTTTGTTCTGGGGATAATTACAACTCTGCAGGCTGCTTTGGGGATAATTACAACTCTGCAGGTTACTTTACAACAAAGCACTATAAATTACCTCAGTCCAAAATTTTAATACATTATTCTTCCCCTAGGAATCTTCTTCATTAACAGTATTTTGACAATTTGAAGAAACAGTGAGTAGGAAAGAGAATTGTACCATGTGGTATTTCCAATAATTCAAAGATGTATAGCGTCAATTGGTTATTTATTTTAGTATTTACGGATTGCACCAACACATTTTACTGCTCTGAAGCAGCAGGCAGGTCAGGATTATCGTGGTTTTGGATGCTGTAAGCTTGTAAGCCAATGGCCTGTTTCCTTGACTTCCCTCATGTTTTCTTTGTTGAGCAATAGAAGCTTCCTTTCAGCAGTCTTCATAATTCACCAAATTTATCTTTTTTTCCAAAATCCCAATGAGTTTATTATGGAAAGTTTAAGATTTGCATTGTTCTATTATTACAGCTGTTTTGGAGATGGCAGAAAAACACTGCAGTTCTTTTTTTTAAACTTTAGATTTATAGTTGATTCTGTTTTCTTAAATATCAATTATTACAAGATGCATGAATCACATGAAAGCATAAAGTCAGAAAAATTAGGATGGAATAGGAAGTTAAAACCCTCGTTACAATTTGTTTAAACACTTCTGCCAAAGAAAAGTGGCATCTCCTTACTCTGAGCTAAACTGGACTTTAAAAATCAAACCTGATAATTTGAACAGAGAACTTTAATTTGTTTAAACACAATATAAAAGAAACATTTGAAAGTAATAAGGCACTTGCTGCTTTTGGACTTAAGACGTGTTATACAGGTAAGCTTAGACCTGAAATGAAATACCAGTGCTTATAATGGAAATGCCTGAATTTTTAAACTGGAAACAGTGGCAAACAGCTACTATAACACCCATCCATCTAATCATTAAAAATATGATTAGGTTCTAGGGGAAAACTGATAATTTACTACTGCAATTATGTTTTTTTCCCCCCGTATAGAACTATTAGTGTCTCTAAAAGCACCAATGCTCTTGCACTAAATGTACTTCATGCTGTCTGCTACCAGAAGGCTGGATTTATTCATATGCTTAAAACAGTATCAATGGAATGGCCTGAATCAAAGCATATCACTCTCAAAATATTACATTCTGTATTTTCTGAATATTTTAGAATAAATTTCTACCAGTCGCAACAAGCCTTTTTGCTTTCAAGAAAAGGATGACAAACTATTCTAATGGAGTTGTTGCAGTGCTGTCATTGTCCACATCAGTTATGTAGTTTTTAAGATCACTACAAACACAAAGCAAAACACTTCAAGCAACTTACTGGAAACTGCAATCAGCACAGACCAGCCACCAGACTGTCACCACAGTTAAACAGTCCCTCACGAAACCCTGGAGATGAAAAGGGAGTATCTGCCAATATCATGTTTTCAGTTTGCTAACATCACTTTGTTCTCTCCCTCATTTCAATGCGAAAAGAGTCTACATGGATTTGGTTTATTTATCTGAAAGGCTGAAATCTCGACAGCTCTGGAAAATATTCACTACTTAACGCTGACAATTAAACATACAAAAAAACCTCCTCAAACAAAATCAAAAGCATATAGCTTCCATTAGCAGAGTACAAACTGAGTATACCAAGGCTAGGCTCAAAAGTTAGCAATGTGTCAAAAAAAAAGAAAAAAATTTAAAAATCATCCTATACATTTCCTGTCTGAATACTCAAAATCCCAAAATTACTTTTCCACCTTCTGATACTCACAAAAGGTTAATTGCAGAGCCCTCAGTAAGTCTGCAGATGACAGCAAGTTGGGCAGGAGTGTTGATCTGATTGAAGGTCAGGAGGCTCTACAGAGGGATCTGGACAGGCTGGATAGATGGGCCAAAGCCAATGGTATGAGGTTCAACAAGGACAAGTGCCGAGTCCTGCACTTGGGCTGCAACAACCTGCTGCAACACTACAGGCTGGGGGAGGAGTGGCTGGAAACTGCCCAGCAGAAAAGGACCTGGGAGTGCTGGTCGACAGTCAGCTGAATATGAGCCAGCAGTGTGCCCAGGTGGCCAAGAAGGCCAACGACATCCTGGCTTGTATCAGCAATAGTGTGGCCAGCAGGAGGAGAGAAGTGATTGTCCCCCTGTACTCAGCACTGGTGAGGCCACATCTTGAGTGCTGTGTCCAGTTTTGGGCCCCTCACTACAAGAAGGACGTTGAGGTGCTGGAGCGAGTTCAGAGAAGGGCAACAAAGCTGGTGAAGGGTCTAGAGAGCAAGTCGGATGAGCAGCTGAGGGAGCTGGGGTTGTTTAGTCTGGAGAAGAGGAGGCTGAGGAGAGACCTTATCGCTTTCTACAACTACCTGAAAGGAGGTTGTAGGCAGGTGAGGGTCAGTCTATTATCTCAAGTACCAAGTGATAGGATGAGGAAATGGCCTCAAGTTGCACCAGGGGAGCGTTTAAGTTGAATATTAGGAAAAATTTCCTCACTGAGAGGACTGTCAAGCCTTCAAACAGGCTGCCAGGGTAGTGGTGGAGTCACCATCCCTGGAAGTATTTAGAGGATGTGTAGATGTGGTGCTGAGGGACATGGTTCAGGGGTGACCTGGCAGTGCAGGGTTAATGGTTGGACTTGATTAGCTTAAAGGTCTCTTCCAACCAAAACAATTCTATGATTCTATAACCTAGCCTAGCAGCAGGCTGACTTTGCAGAATATGCTGTTGAAATGTGGAAGAGAACGGCTGTACCACTGCTTCACAACACCTGTTCTTTTTGCTATTTCTATGGTTTCTACTTCCACACGCTGGGTTCTATAAAGACCACTGGTCTTCTGGTTATAATGTTCCGAGCAGTTGCTACTCTGTAAGAAAAATTAAACATCTAAATGTCTAAGAGTGAATTACTCTGTCTAAAGCAGATCAGAGCAGCTTTGCCTCTCTGATACCACCCATGGGACCCCCGTGGGCTGCACTGAACCAAGCTCCTTGTGAAGTGCTGGCAAGCGATTCTCCCTCTTCCTGCGAAGTTCTTCTGGGCCAAGTTACTGCTCTCTTTACAGCCTTTAGATATGCCACTTCTCTAGAACTACACTGAGGAGAGGATGAAGGCAGCATCAGAGAGAGAGAAGGAATATTTATGATGCAGAAATCTTGCAGCAATGATCATAAATAAATGTAATGGGAAAATTTGGAAAAGATATCTGACCATCGGACATCAAGTGCAAGACAACCTATTACCAGGAGTTCCAGGAAAACCGCCCTTAAACTTAGAAAATGCAGGCTGACACATTCAAGAGGGGAGGATTTGATGCAGTTGCTATGATATAAGTGAACTCACTAGGTCCATTCTTGCTCTAAATTATCATGTTGTGTTACTAAACCTACTCAAATGTGGCTCAGAGATCAACAGTATTAACTGAAAAGAATGGGATGCTTCCTGTCCCGGATAGTTGCAAAGGCTGACAGACTATTCTGTGGGCAGTTACATCCTCAAAATGTGACTGAAAGCTGAATACACGTTTGTTCTGTAAGTAGATGTTGCACTCTGTCTGTTGAAACCAGCTTAAGAAGATCTCTTCCTGTATTACGTGAAATAGAAGATTACATGCAATGCTTTTCAAAAGATAAAAATAACCTGCAATAAAAATACATTCACTTGTCTTTTTGTGCAAATTCTAGAGTTTATAAATCACTCTGACAGCTTTATAAAAATACATTCGTACTATGCTCTGATAGTCAAAACAAGACTAGCTCTGTCCCTTTTCCCATTAGAAATAAGCTCTTCTTTAAATGGCATCAACCAAATACACGTTATTCACGGAAAGCAGAAAAAGGTTTTAATCTGATATCGCACTTATTGCTTTTAACTCAAGCCATGAAACAATCTCTAGGTGGTAAAAAAATTCCAATAGAAAGAACTCTTTGGTTTTAACATGAGTTACAAAACAATGTAAGAATCACCCCAAAGCTTTACCTAAATAAATTTCAGCTTTTCACAGTGAACTATAACTCACCATATGTTTTCATTTGTGGTTTCTGGATAGCAAAAGATACTCAAATTAGGCATCAAACCTTCACATCGCTCTTTCAGAATCTGGTGAGTATATGCTGGACCGGAATGGCCAGGAATAACCATGACGTTCCCTTTGGCGTAGTCTTAAAAAGATTCCGAAAGTGTCAGGGGAAATTTATCTAAGAAAATACGAAGCAGTCTCAGAATGCCCAAAAAGAGTAGGCTTAGTCATAAAGAAAGACTGCAGCTTGTGCAGACACTTAAATTAGCTTTAATTTAGATAAGTAAGGGATCAATAGCAATAAAGCCAACATGAGGATGGGTTTCAAAACAGGCTAGTTACTCCAGTGAAGAATGTGGCATCTCAATGGAGCGCAAGCAGCCTGTAGTTTCTGTGAGACTGCAACCTCCCCGCTGTTTTCTGAACAGGCTATATTACAACGTGAAGCTATACCGCCACATGCTGCATGCACACTTTCAGCTTTGGTACAGATGTGCTTTGATATAGAGAACAGAGAACACAAATGCCATTGCTCAGAAAGTACTGGAAGCATAGTGAAATCTAGCACATACTAAGTTATCATTTGGCCCTCTCAAACACTAATACTTTGGACGGATGATGCTTGGACTACTTAAGAGCTAGTACTACTAAAAAGTATCAAGATAATAGGTACTTTAAATCTAGTCATATATAGCAGAGCTCAGTCACTGGTATTGCCGCTTTTGGTGATGCTGCTGACCAGGCAATTCTGCTCCACCAGCTCAGTCCCAAGCAGGGAGAACCAGCCACGCAGTGTGGTGACCACCACCACTTCTGCTCCCCATTGGCACCCCAGGATGCCTGCAACAACTTCCGTACCCAAGGAAGTTGTTATACTGGTATAAGTAAGGTGTGAGTTTCAACAAAGCCATGCTGCTGTACACACCTTGGAGCGTTCCTGGTACTCTTCCCTGATGATCAACCAAGAGCAGGTAGCTCTTCACCTGCTGGGTGGTTTGGGCTGGCTCCGGAGTGACCCAGGCACAATGCCACCTTGCAGCAGACAGACAGCACAACTGCTCCCATGGCGTAAGACAAGAGAGACTTTCTGATGTACCTCACTCCAACCATGCTCTAGTCACGGAAAGGTGAACCTTCAGTCTTAGCAGGAGCAGCCCAGCAATGGCCATCGAGGCACTGGGCTCTCTTGGACTCTGTTACCAGATGGCATCAATGGGCCGCTGCTGCTCCCCAGCAGAACGAGAGGCAATCGTTCTGGTGATGGTCATACCACATTTGGGATATTCGACCTGCAGTGGTTCCCACAATAGCTGTACTAGCAAAAGCACGGTTTTTACCGCACGTATCTCTGCACTAGCACTTACCCTGTGTAAGTATGTATTGAAAAGAAAAACTTGGCGTTATTAAGCTGGTGGAAGTAGAAGACTAGAAGGAGCTTTGAGGTGCTTCAAAATGCCTTCCATGGTAAGATAAATTGATATTGCATTATCAGACACTTTGTTCTCTCTTTTTGGCTGCCAACCTAATGGCTGTGCCATTACAGCATCCCTGTTCTTATGTTATAGCCTCAAAGGCACTCTAATGGAAAATCCACATTTTGGTCTGAAGTTGAAACCATGTTAGTGATGAAAATGAGGCCAACTGCATCCAAATCTGCACTTACAAAATTAAAGGCAGGATTTGCTTAGCAGTGGATACTTGGTCTTCAGATTTACTACCCCCAGAGATCACATTCTCCTTTAAATCATCACATATGACTTTTCTCTCTAATGAAAAAATAAAAGTAGTTGCAATGAGCTAGGGTTGTATTTTTTCTAATGTCACCACTTTTTGTGGTACGGGAAGTAAAAGGAGGCCTATCTCTTCCGTCAGGACAGCGCATTTCCAGATGTATGAAACAATAAGCAGATTTTGCTTAGCATCCCAAACCCTTGTCTACAGAGGGACTTCAGAAACATAGAATTGTTTCGGTTGGAAGAGACCTTTAAGATCATCAAGTCCAACCACTAACCCAGCACTGCCAGGTCACCACTAAATCACATGCCTCAGCACCATATCTACATGTTCTGCACATTCTTCGAGAGATGGACTCCACCACCTCCCTGGGCAGCCTGTTCCAATGCTTCACAACCCTCTTTGTAAAGACATTTTTCCTAATATCCAACCTAAACCTCCCTAGCACAACTTGAGGCAGTTTCCTCTTGTCCTATTGCTTGTTACACGGGAGAATACACTGACCCTTACCTTCCTACAACCTCTTTTCAGGTAGCTGTAGAGAGCAGTAAGGTCTCCCCTCAGCCTCCTTTCCTCCAGACCAAACAATGCCAGTTCCCTCAGCTGCTCCTTGTAAGACTTGTGCTCTTCATCAGCTTCATTGCCCGTCTCTGAACTCGCTCTAGAACCTCAATGTCCTTCTTGTAGTGAGGGGCCCAAAACTGGACACAGCACTCAAGGTGTGGCCTCACCAGTGCTGAGTACAGGGGGTCAATCACTGCCCTCCTCCTGCTGGCCACACTGTTCCTGATACAAGCCAGGATGATGTTGGCCTTCTTGGCCACCTGGGTACAGTGCTGTACATACATACAGTTAATAAGAGAGAAAAGTCCTGGCCTTAGTGCGCTTTCAGTCAAAACAGATGAAAAGATGGGGAAAAAAGAAGTACTATTAACCTCCTTTAGATATACATATATAGACATACACATGAAAGGAAAAAACCAAGAAAACAGGTCATTTGCCCAAGACTGTAAGGAAAGCCTGTAAATATGAGTAACTTAATACTTCTCAAGACTCAATCTGGTGTCATAAACTCATCACTTCTCCCAAAACAGCATAGTAAGGAAATACGATCAATAACAAAGCAAATTGCAGAGCCGAAGGATCATAAATAAAACACCACATAGAAATATAAGTATGAACAATCTTGATTTTTGAAAACTTTCTCGTGTCCAATTTGAATAATTCCCTGTTTCACAGAAGCTGTCAAATATACACTTTTTGTAACACAAGGTCATCGTGCAACAAAACCTTCCATTTTCATTTATAATTATCTACCATAAAATATTGATCCTTGTGTTGACCATGATCAAAATAGTCTAATGGCTGAAATATGAGGTTGAAACACAAGAGAGGAACTCCCTCCTGGATATAAAGAAAAAAGGACAACAGGAATACGTTTAGGGAAGATTGAGGAAAAAAGAATTGAACTTCTATCTAACAGCTCCCTGTGATGCATTTTTTGTTGCATATTTTATACTTTTCTTCTCCAATATCAGAGAGAACTGACTGTATTGCAGTTGGGAAAAAAAAATTAGCTGTACTTCAAGACTCTCTTCTTTCCCACATTATCTGTACTCCTCTAGCACTTATATTTGATGAAGTCTTTTTAAAAGATAAAACTAATTCTTTGAAAAAAGCCACACTGTGGTGGCAAAGACATAAATCTCTCATGCTGTCCCCAGAGCCTGTCTCTTCAGGATTATTACAGATTAGATTATTATGGAAAGGAAGAGTTAAATATCTTATTTACCTGAACAGCATCATAATACATTTTCTTGCCTTCTTCATCTGTCTTGTCCGACATCAGCCACGCCTTGAGCAAATATTCATAAAAGCTATCACCAAGCCCTCCAATGGAGACGTGATCTTAAAAGGGAAGGAAGACATTGAATAGTAATTTCATCCTCAGCCTGGGCAATAAAATACAATTACAGTTTGAAACACTGCATTCGATGGTCTCTTCCTACAACAATCTTTAATACATGTAAGACTGGAACCTGAGTCAAAACTTAAGTGGTATATAGAGAGAACTATTTCTTAAACTGCACACTTTTCCATCAAGATAAAGCACCACAGTTATTTAATATCCCCAACACGCCACAGGAATTCATGGCAAAGAAGCAAGAATCCACATGTTTAATATCTAATTGATGGAGTCTATCCCATAGAAAAATATGTTTTTTTATTCTAAAACCAAGAAAAAAAGTAGAAAGTGCTCTCTAGTGTGATCAAGGCTTTCCCCTCCTAACATGCAGCCATTGCTTTCATTTGCTCTTTTATTCACTAATGCTCCATTTAAGTCACTTAATAAAAGTGGCCAAAATGTTTTAGCTCCTTCCTGCACAGTTGAATTTCAGATTATTTAATGTATTTCAAAATGCTGACTTATATGTTTAAAAATAATACTACATGTTTGAACAGCTGACTGCTCTCAGAACTCAGCAGTGGTTCTGAAAGGAAAAAAAAAAAGACTGCTGCACCTACAGAGGATTATTGCTATCATGCTGCTTTATTCTGCCCTACGCTTACTGTGTAAAATGATCTGGTACTACGATGCTGTGATTATTCAACTGCACACGTTTAGGATGTGACCCTGCAAATACTAACACCACACAAATCAGACCATCCAAGATATATATATACACACACACACACATGCGCACGTAAAGTGTTTCTCTAAGCTCCACTAAACTAAGAACACAAGCTTGAGGTTTTCTCTTTTAACTTGGTGCTGCCTGGTAATACTAAGGGATTTGGTGTTTATCGAGTCTTCAGTGAAAGGATTCCAGAGTGCTTTACCAGAACTATGTGTTTATAACTCTGGATTTTATAGTGAGGAAGGGGGCTGCTAATTCCACCCAAGACATCCAGCATGGAGATGTGGTTACATGTATCACGCAGAAAGTCTGACAGTCATACCACAAAATTCTGTTTCTGAGAAAAGCAAAACACACGTGGGGTAGTCCAGGCTCACAATGAGAGATGCAGAAGGGTTAATGGTACAGAGCTCACACTTCCCAACTCCTTATTCTGATCTTAGCTTCAAAGTTATGCCTCTGTTGGTGGAATTCAAAAGAACATGTGGAATTTATTTTTAAACTGCTTAGTATCTTCTCTTTATGGAATGAATGCCTCCTTCCGCCTTCTGAATAGGTTGAAAAGCCATGCAAACGTAGAAGATAAGACTTCTTCCTATTCAAACTTTATTAAGTGTCTTTTTCCTCCACTCGCCTGTGACACACAAAAAGTAATTTGGTTTTCCAAATGTGTGCTGTCCCTATCCGTAACAAATACATTGTACCATCAAACCTGGGTTATAAATGGCTTTTCCCCCCCTCTCTTCTTTAGAATGAGAAATGTTACATTTCTGGAAAGAATACACCATTTATTTAATTAAATGTTCATGAAGCAAAAGGAAGAGACTTCTTTAAAAAATGAGAACATTTTCTGTGATCGAAGGCTGATCTTTGAACAGCAGCATTTAAATGACCTTTACAATTTCCTAAATAAATTACCATAGAAACCTCTGACATTTGCAAACTAAATAGCACAAGCACAGTTTCATCAATAATAAGCCCTGTTATTATATACATTATTGCAGTAGACAAATCCAATTGACGCACACTGCAGCAAATCACTGTCAGTTTACTGTCAAAATAACAAGGGCTAAATGAATTTACAGGAACAATGGCACTGATCCAACAGCGTCCTTCACAGTTACAGCACTGCTAGCGCAGAAATGTTCAGAAACTATTCCTCCCTCCCCACTTGAAGTTTGAGAGAGAATTATTCTGTCTTATACCAATTAAGAGTCAAGGGCTGTGTGGTTTTTTTTTTCCTGTTGTAATCAACTGAAAACAGCCTAGAAAGCAATCTCAGATAAAACATCTCTCAAGTCTTACATTCTGATCTTCCACTATGGGAAAAAATTTAATAAAACAGTGTCTGCAAACAGAAACAGCTGAATTGGAAGGGATGCAAGATCAAATATGCTTTTGCTGCTTCAGCATTCCAGGTCTGACCTGCATCAACATCTGTGTCCATCATTTGCATGTGCAGGAAGCTATTTCTTTGTCCAACACTACATGCTATTGGAAAGCAAAGCTGCTATAAACTGTAAGTTTTCCAGCGCACACCAATAAAAACTGGCATTTAATGAGAACAAGGAGTATATAAGACAAAATTATAGTAAAAACAGTGAAATGGCAAAGGCCATAAGGTAGAGTAAGTATCTGACTGCTTTAAAATAAATAAGGCAGAGCCAGTAATAGCATCAGCCACTAAAAAGATCTGGTCTCATGCAGCTCACCAAAAAGTTGAGCTTCTGCAGTTGACTCAGGCTGAGGAAGAAAGCAACTGGACCTGGCTCACAGAGGCTGAGGTGCCCATCTAACCAAACCCAGTGTCTGCTGCTGTAGGATCAACACTTCCAGTAGGAGGTTTTAATGCTATACAGAGCTGTGCTAAACCATCATGGGTAATGAGCGGGCACACTCCTCTCAGATCTGTAAATGTAAGCCTGAGTTTATACCAACATGCCTACTGGAGTCAAGGGTTATGCACGCTGAGCTGCCACAGGCTCTGGCACAGTGACCTGAAGGAAGCCTCGCAGCGTAGCAGACTAGAAGGCTTTCTAAAATGATGGGCCCGCTTCTAATTCATAAAAGGAAATGGCCTTTGCCTTGATGCGACAACACAACTGAGCAGTACAAATTTTCTGGACAGCTTTTTAATTGAGAAATGACACAAAGCATTCAAAAATATATTTTATTGAATAAAACACTCATTCTTTGCCTTTGTGAAAAATATCTACCCAGACTGTGGGCAGTCCCATAAGAACTCTAGAACTTAACTTCCACCTCAGCTGCTTCCCAAATGAACTATTATATCCAAAAACTTCTTCAGACCTTTCCCCCTCTTGTGTTGTCCAGCTAGCTCCAACACTGATTACCTACAGGCCCATGTCTTTTCAGACCAAGACAGTGTATCTTGCCTGTTTTCTTTCAATAACATAGGGAGGAAAAAACACAATAACATTGAGTCACATGAATGGGATGGTGGTAGACTGAACCTAAGTAGGAAAAGTGGAAAAATAAGTAGGGTCTCCTGAACAGTGATCCTGCACACTACAGAGGCTTTGAACGCGTTATGTAGATTGGAGAAGGTAGTGTACAACTAGAAAAGGCTCAGTCATCAGAAAGGGGCTAAGAAGTTCAAATACTTCAAGCATTTTATCATTCTCTTTCC
>NW_010420258.1:51727-52919 GCF_000710305.1 Buceros rhinoceros silvestris
CTTTCCCTTGTAATTTTGGTGTCTCCAGTAATGGTTCCAAGGGGATTAATGTCATGTTTAGTTTGCTTCCTCAGCTATTGGCATTAAACTTCAACGGAAATCACAGCTGGTATGAATTGTGATGATGCATGAGCTGGTATGAGTAAAGACTTGCTTTATTTTTTTTCTTATCTTCAGTGGAGCCACATCACTCGAAAAATACGGAATTTGATTCAGAAGAGCTGATAAACAGCTACTTTAGAGAGTACTTTAGGTTTTTGAATAAAAGACTTTTGTAGACTACAAATTCCTTTCTAAAATGATATATACTCAGACATTTCCCTGCTTGCACAAGCCATACTGAAAGATCAAACTACATTAAAATATAGCAAGTAGGATTATTATTTTTATATTTGTAGTATTTTTTACATTTTACAAAACCCAAGATACAATGCAAGTCTTGGTATTTTATAAAAGTTCCATATATATATATATGTATGTATACAAAAACCACACAATGGTGATTGAACAAAGTTAATGACTGCAAGCAGCACACCAACAGACAGGTCACAGGACCAAAGAAGTGATCTACTTACGCTGGCCCCACTGGCCACTGCTGGGATTCAGATAGTTGGGGTAAAGGCCCTCTGGTTTATCCAGCTGATTGAGAACTTTTCGAATATTCATTACCTGTTGGAAGGTACAAAACACTGAGCACTGATCCATGTCCCCCCCAAAAATAAAACAGTGTTGGTACAAAAGTCTTAAGTGCACATACTCCTAAAACCAGAAAATTAAGTCTTATTCAACATGCATACCTGAATACCCCTGTGCAATCATATTGCCGTTGAAGAAGATCCTCTGTGCAGATATCATCATGCAAATGAGCTCCTCAAAACCTCTAGAGTTTGTGTCTCAAGTGTGGATAATGAAACAACAGAACAGAAGCAAGCTCTGAAGTTCAGGACATGCCATACAGAGTATCTCGCCCCTCCAGGAGATACTGAATTCACAGCGGCTGATTGCGTTAACTAAGCTCAGCTACTTTAGCATTATATTCCTCATATAACCAAATCAGAGATGGTATTCAGTGTTAAGCCTATCCACCTAGTTCAGATGCCGGAGTGACTCGTAAAGTAGTTTTGCCTGACAGGAGAGCGCTGGAACTGAGCTTCACACAACCAGCTTGGCCAGCAGGGAATCCAGCCAGCCC
>NW_010420258.1:52978-89008 GCF_000710305.1 Buceros rhinoceros silvestris
AGCAGGAATCCATGCAGCCCTGAGTGCTCCACCAACACTGTTAAGGAGCTTGCTACAAATGAGAGGCCCGTGGAAATAATTACAGTCCGGATGCTCTGCAGCTGGAGCCATCCAGCAGCACAATCCATTGCAGAGCACATGAAACAGTTCATACTGATTTTCAACATTCACAGAAAAAGGAAATGCAGCAACTTGGGAGAATGAAGGTCCTGAGAACCACAGACCAGAAATCTTAATAAAAAGGTACTGGCGGCTTCTTTGTAATACCCTGAATGCCTAGAGATCAAGTGAACTAGAGCTGCTGAGAAAGAAGATAAATTAGCTGACACCAAGCTGCAGAAAGGTTTCTGTTGTGGTACACAAACTGCCCTCCGCATCTTGACACTACATTGCTAACAGTCATTGCCCAAATACAGGCTGCAATGAGTCCTAGACCTCATTTCATAAATTATTCTGTGAATACTTTCATGCAAAGCTTATTTCAGCGTTTCTTCTCCTTTATCAAGCGTACCAGTCCTGGAATGGCTTGCATGGGAGGGCTGTGGAATCGCAGTCTTTTAAGGGTTCTAAGAGCAGCTTACATAAGCAGATGCCCAGCATCTTGCAGCTATAGCTTGATGTCACTTTGGAAGGGAACCATAGGCTAGGACTTTTAACAAACACAGTTTCATCACACTGTAATTGTCTCTTAGTCGAACAGATGTTATACATTAAATGACCATAAATGTCAAAAGACAATTAAGTTATCTAGTAAGTTTTTTTCTGGCTGTTCCTGGATGCTGCCACATCCCCCCACCCCAGTTCAGATTTGTTCAAGAGAAACTGTCTTTAAATTCACTCCTAAATACATTAAAACTGCTATGAGTTCGTTTCACAAAATTTATTCTGGAACTGACAATGGTATTGCAGCAAAGTCACTCAGTCCTTTAACATGGGGAAGTTGCAGCAAGAATACAAAACCAAAACAAGTGGAGGTTTAATTAGAAGAAAAAAAGGAAGATAAATGATACAGTGTATTCTGAAGAACAGGACTCACTGACTATTTACATCCAAAAAGGAAAGTAAAATTGCCTAGGTGGGAATTGAGAGAAGGAGGAGTTGCCTTCCAGGGATCACAGAAATAAAGAGCATCCAGAAGACAACGTTACCAAATTTTGGAACAGTTAGTCAGCACAACAACTGTTTTGTCAAGGGATGTTTTTCTGGTTTTTATTTTGCTCCCCGAAGACAGTTCAAATCACATTTCTTAAAGGTCAGTGCAATGGAAGGGCTTGCTGACCTCACTGACAGCAGTGGTATTATATGGCATTTTGAAGACTGAACTTGCTGAAACCACACAAGGTAGTCATGGTGCTTTCTATGGGAATCACAACATAATGTCAATTTGTGTTTCCCCCATGTTCACCACCCCTGAAGAAAGGTCTATGGTCTGATTGTTTAATGAGATGCTAACGTATTATGAGAATGTAGGCAGAAACGATACGTTTTATGGGGCTGGGTAAGTGCTATATACAAGAAAATGTATCACTGTGATTTTGGAACAGATTTTTGACTTAATAATACGAAAACATTCCAAAGTGATTAGGGAAACATCTAGAAAATATCTACCTCCTGTGATAAATACTTACAACTGAGGGAAATCCAAATCTCTCCCCAGAGATGTTAGTCTCCCAGCACATGATCTATCTTTTACAACATGATTTTGACTGAACAGTCTAACCTTTTCAGCAAAGACAGGGTTTCCAGACAGGTGGCTCAAGTGTACAAACTCCAGGTGCAAAGTCCCAAATTCTGCCAAAATGCTGCTGCCGCCAGAGGCCCATGGCCAGTTTCGACCGATTCCACTACGATGGATGGGAAGGGAAATACAGAAAATAACCATGAGCATCTATAAAGGCAATGCTAATACAATATAATAGGTAGTAGATACATTGTTATCAAGAGAAGATGATTAATTGAAAATGTACTTAATATCCACGTAAGAAACCATGCTTCAGCAGCCTTCCATGACTTCACCATGGGACCTGGAATTACTTTGGTCCAATTCTGCTTAGGCTTGTAAAATTGCTTCTTGCAACAAACCAGTCTTTCAGCTCATGAACAGCTCCGTTACAGTATCTCTATAGCAGTGATTCACTGCACAATATCATGTGTAAAGACATTACAAAACCCACCGAGTACGAGAAAACATTCTCATACTTCACTGTTTTTCCTGTATTTAACACAACGCTCTTCAATTCTAACTCTTCCTTCTACAGTGCAGTTGTTTATTGACTTGAAATACTGCATATATACAGCACAGGCGTTAAAAGTGCTACATGCAGTATATCCTTCTTAATACCTGAGAATTTATTAGAGTAGGATATATAGGCATTGTCTGTCCAGGCACGCTTACCAGGATGAGTAACTTCAGTTTTAATTAAGACCTAAAGATACTTCACAGCAAAATTAATCTCAGGTTTTGTGCTGAGAGTAGAGAAAAGCACATTTATTGCTAAATTCCCACTAGAAACGAATGCTGGTTGAGATTCAGGATGAAAAGTCTGCTGAAGTTTCATTACAAAAAGGTAAGGTATTTTCCCCTTGAAACTTCCCGCAGTAAGATTCAAGAAAAACCCCCTGAAATTAAAGAAAAGCTAACCAACTTTCCTGAGCATCTCGGTGAATAATGGCATGTTAGACCAGCATATTACTAGCATGAATGTTATATATATATACACTTATTAGGTACTGGAACGCCTTCCCTATTTTCAAGTAGCAAACAGCATTAAACACATGCACAAACATATATATATACACACAGACATAAATAAAAAACTTAATTTTACATTTACACATAAGCAGGTACTAGTCATCAGTTAGCACCTGCACCACCATGAAAACTGGGTATTATTCCCGAAAATATGACTCATATTATGAAAAAGCAAAACAAAGCAAAAACCAAAGAAGCTTCATATTTACTTCATCATGACAGAAGTCCTCAGCTGTATGAAGACTTCTCCTTCAAAAGGTCAAGGACCCATGCCTGAAGTTTAACCAATATAATGACACTGAGTCTCCATTAAACTAATTTTTCCACTAGCTATATTAACACATTATTTTGAGACTTCTGCCACACACAAAGTAAGAAACAAGTCACGATAAACTTTAAAAGCAGGATACAAATAAAAAACAAGTTTGTGCTCTACCTAAGTGTCACAGCTTTAAACCATACAACACCTTTGGTTGCCTGGCCTTGAGCTGAAGGCACCACTGGAACTCACTCAAGTGCCACTAAAAATAAACCTGGAATATTACCTACAGATAAGGGGACTTATATCGTTCCATTTCTAAAGTACCACAGCATCTGTCAGATACCCCCATAAGCAGGCTATAGATTTTCTTTTTCACTGACCATAAAGCACTGAAGTGATCAAGCTTGTCTGAGTGCCGAGTGGAGGGAGAACTCAGTGGAGTAAAAGGAGAGAGATCAGATGAAGCCCCCCTGGCTGACCATAAAGGCACAAGAGTCTGGGACACATGGAAGCCCCCTGATGCAAATGATCGCCCAAAGCTCCAAAAGAGGAAAACCGTTTCTAATCTTCATAGCTGCAGACTAAATCAATGACATAATGAAATCAGGGTACTGCAAAGATGCACACAATCCAACTTTGATATTTGTATGACAGAAACAGAACACAGGTTTTATGGGATCTGACTATCTCATTTTAAGAGCAATCTTACAAAGATTAGAGTGCTTTTTACATTTGATGAAAACAAAAGTGAAGAGAAAAACCCACCTGCCTTACCAGCTGTCTGCACTTTAATCTACCGTGGGTCAGAACTTCCCTCAACAGTGACATAAATGCATCAGATATTATAGAAAACAAGACCGAGGCAAGTACCGCAGACAACATGTCTGGAAATCTCTTACCTACCTTAGACTGAAGAGCTTACACCTACAGACTGTTTATTCACCCAAGATCAGGCACCATCTCTGGGACACACTGGCCCAAGTCCTGCCTAACTGCTGACTTCTAGATAAAAATTTTAGATGTTAATGAAAAATTAAAATATTTCAGCTTGTTTCCAAATCACCCAGATTAAAAGAGATGACATGAATTGCTACTGGTAAAAAAAGCTCCCCAGAAGAAAAAAAAAAAAGTTCAATATTTCAAGGTTTTGAAAAGTTACCATGTTATGGCGCAACTGGCAAAAGCCCACTTGTTTTTTCTATTAAAGTTCTCAATAAATCTCAAAGTGAAAATATTGAGCTGTTTCTGCAGCAACACATCAGCCAAACTTGGCAGAAACCGTTGTACGCTCTCCACAACGTCTGCTGATACCAACACAACCTGTCAGAACGTTTTGATGTACTGCATTTTGTTAGCCAGAAAATTTTCCACGCATGGCTGTGAGAGGTTTTCTGCATGCAGCAATGTGTTTTACCACGAGTGGAAGGGTCTTCTTGCTTAAGATGGTTTGAAAGCTATAAACTTGCAATCTTTACTCTTAATGCAAGAAAAGTAGAAAGAAATGTCTGTGTTGCATCTATGTACTATTTAATTTTAACTATTTATTTTATTGTTTTCAGCTGGAAAAAAAAAGGCATCAACATATTTCCGGCAAAGCTGTGGATGTCTGATATTTTCTCATATATTCTGTCTTTGGGAGCAACAAAACAGGTAAGTTTTCCATAGTCCCTCATACTCACTGGAGCAGCCAAAGGCTTCTGGTTCCATTTAACGCTATTGATGTTTTATGGTGATAGTCCACTGTGCACGGCTATGCTTCAGCTGCTGAAGAGACATTACCAGAGCCCAGGAGATAATCAAAGTAGTCCTCAGCATGCAGAATGAGAGAGACTTCATACTCTCTGATCCTTTGTAACCAGGGAAAATAGACCTTGGCTTTTGTTTAACAGCCTCTTGTCTAAAAAAGAGGGTGCTCTTTTTCCATTGCATCCCTCAAAAAAAGTTCCTAAATATTGTGTACTTTTAAGCAGAGCAGACCTTAAGCAAGAGAGAATCTGAACAGATGAAGGGTTATGATGAAATGGAAAAAGGATTATAAACAATGAGTACATTTATAAATGGCACAAGGTGCCCCAGAAAATAATATGCAATAAATACATGTAATAGCTCAGTAAATCTTAATAACCAGGCGTAGTAAAATACTGGTATCTGCTCATGCATGAGACAACATGTCCAGTGTTCCCAACGCAGACATTTTTCAAGCTCTTCACCAATAGTATTATTGGAGTGAACAAAAAATTCTCCAAAGTTAAAAAAGTCAATGCTAGGTATCTATTTACTCTTCAGCTGTAAAGTCACTGCTGGGTATCCATTTCATCTTCAGTTACGAAGTTATGGGCTGTTTTCTGAAGTCTTGAGATGCAAGACTGGGGCTCTGGTGAAAAGTTTTATTTCTACTCTATGTACAACATGGCACGTTTTCACAGTTTTTCTTCCAAGGACACCCACCACTTGGGTCAAGAAACTATAGCAACAACCTGAAGCCCAAGAACAATCTGTGTATTTGGGGGACTTTGAAAAGGTGGCTTTCTTCCTGTAATTCCTGTCACTCTGTTTTCCAATGTTCATATTTACTACAACCTGTACTAAGTGTCAGGCATCTACTAGCAGAAACAAAACTTCTTCTATGTACTCCAGGAAGAAAGGAGAAGCCACACTACTTAAACTTGTTTCAAGTTCCAGACCAGGACTAAAATAATTTCAGTTTACAAGGCACTGTTTCAGTGTATCTTAAATCATTGTGGCTAAACTAATACTGCTTATACTACTTAAAACCCGTAAACATTTTTTGTAAAATATTAATAGAACTTCAGAACTTATTTCTATATTATTGTAACTGCTGTTACAATGAGTATTATGTAATTCAGTGAAAATCAAAGGAAGGATCTGGATCAGAAAAGCCTATTAAAGCAGGACTGCCGCTGTTTCGTGGTATTTCTCATTTACTGTATAAACTTTGTTACTGAACACCGAGTGCCACAGAATCCGAAATACAGCCATCCATTCTGAGGAAATATGAGCCTGATCGACCTGGGCTGCTGGTAATTCAGTACTTTTCCAGTAGACCACTGTTGGGCTTTTTGTACATAGGAACACAAAGTACAAGATCAGTATCTCTTCTAAAATGTACACAACATACCAGGAGAGGGAACCACAGAGGAAATACAAATATTTAAAGAAAAAATATATTACGTCCCCAATATATATATAAGCAGCAGCTAATTTTCAACTGAAAGGAACCTCAGATCCTCAGGGAAACTGCACAAATACTTCAAAGGGTCAAAACACTTATCAAATCAAGATTCTTGCCATCATGGAGCAGAACTGCTTCAGACTCTGCAGACAGTTTGTTTATTATCCCCCAACCTTCCCTGGAGGGTGCCAGGACAACTCCACAAGCTGGAGGCAGAGCAAGGCTTCAGGAGTCAGGATTTCAATATTTAAGACTTCAACACTTAATGAAGCGTCCAGCAGCCGCTGTTGTGAAAGATTTTAGGACTAAATATAAAAATAACTCCCTACAGGCCCTTAGGACTTCAGTAATGCTGATATTTTTTTTCCAAAAAGCTACTTTGACTATGATGGTGGGTGAAAACGCAAACTGCTATGACAGAGAAATGAGAACGTGGCACA
Organism: Buceros rhinoceros silvestris; assembly: GCF_000710305.1. Lineage (NCBI taxonomy): Eukaryota > Metazoa > Chordata > Aves > Bucerotiformes > Bucerotidae > Buceros > Buceros rhinoceros. The sequence continues at coordinate 59,626 of NW_010420258.1, forward strand.
ATGAAGGGTCCGTTTTAATTCACCAGAGCCATGGGACTCGAGTTGGAGTGTACAGGTTGTGCCTGGTGCTTTCAGGAGTGCTGAGGGGACAAGGGAATCTGCTCGGAGAATACAACTTACCACTGGAACTGGTTGAGTTTAACTCTGTTTTAACAGGAACCCCCACGAGCAGAGTGCTGCCCAGCCCCACTCTGCGCCACCAGCCACCCCTCTGACGCCCACAGGGGAGAGGAACCTTTCCCAAGAAAAAGGGGAAGGGTGATGCAAAGGCCACACAAACTCTCCTGAAGCTTTTTTGTCCTTCTTCCCCCTCCCAGTTCCCTGGGACACACTTCATGCTTCTCCTTGAGTCTCAGTCCCGAAGCCTTAAATAGAAATAAAGTAAAATTACTTTTTTGTGAAAGAAAACATTGCACCCTGCTTTCCCCCCCAAGAAGAAGCCTGTGGTCCTCAGCCCGTTTTGAAAGCATAATGATTGCTTTCCCACATTTTAGCCTTAAGTCCATGACCACACGCAATGGGGCTGCGCAGCTCACACCCTCGGCTCCGCCATTCAGCACACAGACGCAATGTACCAGCTACAGGTCTCACAGCGAGTGAAGACGGGGAAATGCAAGAGCAGAGCAGCTCCAGCAAGAGTACTGACAGAAATTAATATCCTCGGGGCTCCCCGGATAATCAGTACAGGGAGATAACAGAATTAACTCACTTCACAGAGGAGATTAAGCTGAAGATGGAGTCTCTCCCTTTACAGAGTAAACCCAGGGACACCAGTCTGCCCTAGCAGATACCCAAATCTTCCCAAGATTCCAATTAGGTTCACAGGTATCAAATGAATTGCTAATACATATAACAAAAAGTAGGACTGGAGGTAACTTTGTTATGTTGTATTTTTAATTCTTTAATTATAAGGTTTTTTCTAGCTCACTGTTTTTAATGGTCCTTTTTTGTACTGGCCACCATTTGCATGACATTTCTATAAAATACTGCAAGACAACAGTGGCAGATTAATCTACAAAAATAAATTCGGAAAACCACTCTGCAGTACTGTGACGTGAGGAAGATACCTTGAAGTCCAAGAATCTTCTATGCTTAGCCAGGCAAAGCCATGGAGACGGTGCCACGTATTGTGAATTAGTAATAAACACGTTAACACCACGCATTATGTCCAAAATTTCTCTCATAGATGTAATACATGTAAATTTATTATTTTCTCTGCTGTATTTCAATGCAGCGAGAAAAATCTCCAAAGGCACATTCCATTTTGGCAGAATCAGTCATTATTTCTATGGATGACCTTTTTTTAAATAAACGTCTTCCTTTTATAAAAAGTCCGTATAACTAAATACGGCCAGTCGCTGCATTTCTAATAAGGTGTTTCTACATTGCAAAAGCCTTCAGTCTATTTCTTTTCTGCCACTACCAGCATTTCATAATATTTTAATTTAATTAAGTCAACTAAGTCTCCTTAGAACAATTGAAGAGAGGTCAATAAAGGGTCAGTTTACATACTCAGTATCTATTTTTCATTTTAAACAAAATACATTTAAAAGATTAAGTTGCTATAGATGGCACAAAATACATCAAAATGCTAAATAAAACTTAATTTACTTACAGCATTTCCTAGGCAAATGAATGAACTCAAACCCAAACAATTAAAATACGTTTTGTGAATCACAGCCCAACATAAAAATAAGCAAATAATAGGAAAAAATATTTCACAGATAGTATAGATGTATACTGTGATCCTCTAGCTCAGGGAGTCGCTATGGCAGCCAAAAGGATGGTGGTACTCAGAGGTAATTTTCATGGAATATCTAATGTTTCATGCATTATTTAGGACCGCCACATCTGAAAATGCTTTCATACGGATTTTTTAATTTTCCAGAATGGAGCCATTTGTCAATGTGTCACAAAAGTAACTGAAGAGTGGCTGCTTCTCTTCCCAATGCTGATCATTAGACACACATACCTTGCTAACAACTTGCTACGAGAGAAGCTAAATCCGAAACCATAGACCAAACCAGGTAAGTTCCGGGGTGATGTGCTGCTGCTTTTCAGAGGAGGCTCCCCTCAAACTCTGGTGCTGCATCTTTCTCCTTTTAGTACTGCAGCCAGCTAACGAGGCTAATCAATTATGGTTTATGATTTAATTTATAAAGAAGCTGTGATGAAGAACGGAATCACTTTATTAGAGGTTCATGCTTTTTAAAGCCAAACATAAAAACACCACCATGAAGCACGCAAGCAACACATGCTAAAGTTTCAACTACTGCATTTGATAAAGTACATGCTCTAAGATTTTTTTTTTCCTACACTTCCTTGACTGCACCCCCACGAGTATGGGATCTTGGTGTGAAGGCCTGCCTTCATGAGCACTGAAATAGATGATTTGTTAACACTTCAAAGATATTGAATGTGTTTTTTGTCCTTGGCAGGAGCTGCCAGTACAGCACCTTATGGGCAAAGTCATGTGGGGTAACCTGTGACAGGGCTAGCACAGTAGTGGTGTATTTCTAGCCCCACAACAAGCATGAAACATCTTCCAGTCCAACTTTCAATAAATGGCAATTAACTTTTTGCAGGCCTCCCTCTCTTCCCCCAGACAGCATCAACCAAGGCAGACAGACTCCTGCTGGACCTCTGCCTTTTCCAAGAAATTATTATAGTCTGGTTAAGCATCTCTCATGCAATGTCTTGCATGAGACATTGACAGCTGAAGACAGCAAAAAAAAAAAAAATAAAAGAAACCTCAGTCAGCCAGCTAGCCTCTGCCATAGGCTCTGATGTCTGGTTTATTCCCCTTTGTGAGGAGGATCGTTCAGGTAGATGCTAACAGCTGCTTAGTTTTTCAGCTGTGACAACAACTGTGTAACTCCTGCCCTTCTCTACTCCTTGCCCAGCCAGCAGCATCCTGCTCAGCTGAGCTGCCCTCTCTGAAGACAGAGTGATACCGGCTATTACCTGGTGAGGTGTTTTCTAGGGATGCTGACTGAGGAGGAGGAGGCAGACAGTGAATTAGTAGCACCAGCAACTCTAGGATGAAGACTAACAACAAAAGGGGTTACTCAATTTTACAGTATGATGTGGAACAAAAAAAAAATTTTATGCTGCAATGTCAGACAGAACACAATTTTTTTTTTACCGTACTAAGGTAATGAAGAGGTATAGCCTCAAGAGCTATATCTATTAGTTTGAGAACATTAGTTTTGTCTGTTTGCCTAGTCATATGCAGAGTCAGCATTAATATTTACTGATCTCCTGGTCATCTCAATTCTCAAGTACAGGAGATGCATCCATTTGTATTGAAGGCACATGGACATCATCATCTGGCTGGAAATGAGAGTAGGAAAAAAAAAAATCAAGATTACTGTGGCTGACTGTTCATTTTGTGAGAAACTACCAGCACCTCCAAAAAAATGCTAATGTGAAACAGATCTTAAAACAAGATCCCTATTTTTATCCATGAGGTTCATCAGGTCCTTCAAAGGCAAAGTATACCGCACACTTTCCAACCCAAACTTTACAGGGATGTCTGTCTGTTAAAGGGCAGGAGAAGGGGAAATAGCCTCCTCGCTTCCCTCTCAATTTTAGGAAGATGGGACTAGCTGTCCTAGAATGGTCATTATTTCCTTACTGTACTGGCAGTCAAAAGGTTAAAATGCTCAACAGTCATGGAACACTATCAAGATCTTCCTCAAGGTGACCAGCTGACAGGCAATTTCTCTTGAAACTACAGAACAGCAACAGAGATTGAAAAGCAGTGTTAATATAAAACCAGGGAGCAAGCAGAAGGTGCACGACGTATGGAATTCTTGGTATCAACCTGTGCTGTGGCCTCTGTCAGGACAGGTTCCCACCTTCCAGAAGGATGAAGTCAGTGGTGGAGGAGGTGTTGGTGAAGCGTGCATATAAACACAGAGGAGAAGCTGGAGAGTTAGGTATGTTCCCCATCCAAGCCATAGTCCATGAAACCCCACTGAGCACTCTTTGGTCAGTAGAAAAAAGAGACTGTTCAACAGCACCGTCAAACTTCCTGTCATGGCAGCAAGGCCAACCGCCCCCCGTGGGGAAACGTACTTGATCAGGATTAACTCAGAGTAATGATGGCTCCTGCAGTGAGTGGACACTGAAGTGAACGGAAGCAGCAGCAGTGGGAGCAGAAGGAGCCAAGATACAGGTGGAGACCAAATGCCAGAGCGACCCAAGATGAAGAGGAGACAATCTCATCTGCCTCTGAAGAGAGGCAGATAAACAAGCAAACAGGCCGGCCAAAAATAAACAAGCAAAGGCCGGTGAAACTGCCCAAGGGAAGACTATGCTTTACTGCTTGCACTGAAGAAAGACAGCTGCTGCAAGTAAAAATAAAACCCCTCCTTCACGGGCTCCAAGACACCACCGAATATATCTTTTGTGATCTGATTCATGGTTTTTGAATATCTGGACTTGGCGATAGTGTGCCTATTGATGCTTAAATTAATCAGGGTATCTTAACCTCACCAGTCTACTGAGACTGTTGTGCAGCTTTGTCTATGCCAATGTCCTGTAGAATTTCTCTGTGGAAAAAGAATGAATTTCTTTAGGACTTAACTGGCAGGGTTTGTACAATCCTCTCCTTATGGCTGTTTGCCCTGTCACCCTTCTCGGGTTACTGGTGCTCTAAAGGGGCATCAAAGCTTGTGGAACTGGCACCCTGCAGCAAACCAACAAAGCAGTTAGCTCAGATGTACGCAACCACAGGCATGGAGGAGGGTCAGAAAGAGAGAGAATTAGTAGCCCAGCAGTACATCATCTGACATGTTACTGTGAGATGTTTAAAGGTGATTTTCAGTGTGACCATCTCAAACTGTACTTGTTACCGTAACCATTTCTGGTAGAAGTTATCTCAGCACAGCACAGACCCTTATTCTAACTGTCTATGGACACCACAGACAGTTATTCTAAAGAATAAACTAAGCAATTCATGCTTCCTGTTACTTTATGCACTAAAGATTTAATTAATCAATTCCAAGGGCTAAAAAAGCAACAGGGAATACAACAACAGAGCGAGGCTAGAGATAATAAGTACCAGCATAGACTATTTTCAATCAGGTCCCTGAAGAAAAGTGAAAATAACAGGAAATGAAAAGACATGAATAGACATCTACAGTTCTGGCATACGTACAGTAGTAAGTTAGATGCTGTAAAAGAAGGTATTAAAATTAAATTCCCTACTGTAGTAACCAGTATAACTCAGTGTTAGTGACAGTCTAAAAAAACCACCCAAAGGCAAATCCAACCAAACAAAAACCCTCTGCACCCCCAAAATAACCTGAACAATCAAAGCAAGCCTAAAGCTTATTTCAGAACATTACATTTTGCGTTAGAGTGTTTGTGCCTTAAACCACCACAGCCATGGCACAGTACAGCTCTCTGTAAGACCCTGCTCCCTGTTTTAAATTGCTTTTCAAACATTCAGGTCTGAGGTTATCTTTTTTTTTTTGTGCTATAAATCCCCCCCTCCACCCTGATTATCCCGTAATTTCTTATTTCAGTGAGTTTCTATCCCACATCAGAATTCCTTTACTAGTAACTGATATTCGAGCTTTGCTAAATTATTCTTGTGTCATATTAACTGCATTGTGGAAGTGCAAATAAACATTATTAATTTCCTTTGTAAAATAATTTGTTATGAGGATGAGTGTTGAGAAGTTTGCATTTCGAGGTGACTAGGTAACATAGAAACACTGTGGAGAATTGGTGCTAGAACCCAGAACTCCTCCCATTTCCTTTTTTTTCTGCTTTATGTGTCTGGTTTTTACTGCTGCTCTTTCTGGCCCCGCAACTCTCCTCTCGCTTTCTCCATCACACTTGAGGTCTTCTAAATTGTCTCCAGGTAGCTTCAAGTAGAAAATACTGGGACAAAATCCCAGTATTCAGTCTGTTCGGTCTGACGGCAACTTTTCAGAGAAAGCAAAGATCAAATCAAAGGATGGCAAGTGACAGGCTATATGAAACTTCCCAGCCACTAATTCCCACTTTCCCACTTCCCCACACTGATTTTAGCTTTGCTTATCATGTCAAGAAAATATTTTAGAGTGGTTTCGCAATCATTTAAGTTAAAAAGTCTTTCCAGGTGTTTAGTCACATTTACTGTGCTTGAAATAGCATGTGTAAATGTTTGAAGTGAGACTCAAAGTCATTACACGGAACTGCACGGCTCTGTTATTGACAATAATTGGCTGAGAAGTTGCAATGGTCTGTTTTTGCAAGGACCCTATGCCAAAGGCTTTCTGACTGATGATCAATTATCTCCCCTTTTAATGCAGCTTTGGATCACCAGTGGTTTCAGATACCGGACTGCTTGTCACAAGACTTGCAGCTGTGACACTCATCTGAATCAACATTAATGTACAAATGCTACAAATTATGCTTGCATCTGCATTTACAGATATGTGTATCAATCTAAACATGTACAGAGACACAACCGTTGTGGAGGGAAACCTCTGTCTTCTGTATCTGCTTCCACAGACACTGTGACAGCTCTATGAAAGGCTACCAAAACGGTATTTGATTCACTGAAAGGGACAGCTTTTCCAGCTAAAAACCCTGAAGTATTCTTTTTCAGACTAGTGTCATTAAACACATAACCTGTTTTGACAAATGCTTTAAGAAAAGTACAAATGTCTCTTTTTTCCAGTCTGCTTCAATCACCTCCATCCTCTTTACCCACACATTGCTGTGTCATATAAATCCAGTTGTTCTGGGACCAGATAAACATTTGTTTTTCTCAGTGCCAGTCACTAAGGGCTTGACCCTTGCTCACCACCAACAGAAAAACTCCGGGTGGTTCCAACAGACACTGATCAAGCATAAGAGTCCTGTAACTGTCATTAAAACTATTGCAGAGACAATCAGCAATATCCACACAGGGGAAACCCAGCAGCCTGACTGAAACACCAGAATCACTGTGTAAATCCTTTCCATTAATACCATTTGGATTTGGGACCTGATTCTCTTTCTGGAAATCAGCAATATGATGTAAAACCAGTGTTCTGGCTTCTTTTCCCAGCACACGACACATTCGCTTATGCACAGCTTTATCCTTCAATGCCCATATTTGAAAATCAAGATTAGAATCAATCACTTGAAAGATGTACTCACTCGGGTGCAATTTACAGACTCCTTTTTCCTTGCCTTATAGACTTACAGAAGAGACATATTATACAGCATAATTCAGCCAATTTAATGATAAAGAGCTACTCCTATTATTCTCAAATGACTTTAGTTTCAGGAGTACCACTGGGCACATGGCAGGTACTTACCAGCTTCTGATTCTGAACGTTATACTTGTGCTCCAAACATAATGCAATATGGTATAATAAACATTAAATGTGATTTCATTGGATCAATGGGTCTGAATCATGGGTCATCTACCGCCACCACCTGGGACTCCTCGAACGCTTCCATCAGCGCTGCCTCCGAACAATCCTAAACATCCACTGGACTGACTACGTGAACAATGTCGCTGTTCTTGGACAGGCAGAGGTCACCAGTACCGAGGCCATGTTGCTGAAAACGCAGCTGTGCTGGGCAGGGCACGTCTCCAGGATGGCGGATCACCGCCTGCCTAAGATTGTGTTCTACAGTGAACTCGCCATCAGCTGCCGCCAGAGAAGAGCCCCAAAGAGGAGATATAAGGACTCCCTGAAACAATACCTCAGCCTTGGCCCTATTGACCACCATCAGTGGTCCACCCTGGCCTCCAATTGGGAGATTTGGAGACACACCATACATAACGCTGCTGCCTCCTTTGAGAGCACACGTAGAACCAGTCTTGAGGAGAAAAGACAACGCAGAAAGAACTGTGCCTCGACTGTACCACCCAAGGAGACCTTCCGGTGTGCTCTTTGCAACCGGACTTGCCTATCCCGCATTGGCCTTTTCAGCCATCAGCGCGCTTGCAGTGAGCGCGGGTAAAGCCCTTCCCAAATCTTCGTCCGCGAAGCCAAGCCATGATGATGGTATTTATAAATGAACCGAGTCCCCCACGGTTCATGTGATCAAGGAAAATCAACCAATGACTAAAATATGATCAAATTCATTAACTAAGGTATGATTAAATAGGAATATTTCCTACTAACAGGCATGCAGAAAAAAACCCCTCCAACCTGTGGAATCTAATAGGCACCTGATTTTCACCTGAGGAAATCATCCCCATTACACCTTTCCTATGGCAGAGTCTCTATTATCCGTTATTCAATTGCCCCTAAATCCAGAACTTCACCTTTAATCCATTTATAATTACTTCAAACAACTATTTTTACTGCTGCTCACCTTACAGATGAGCAATTTACAGGAAACCAATGATGCCACCTCCCTCAGACAGCAAAGTACTGCACAATTCAGCTTCATTCTCAGGTGTGCACTGAAAATTATGATCCAGGGCAATCTGATTATACCATAAAGAGAAAAAAAAAAACATTACCTTGAAAACTCAATAAAGTCCGATTAGGCAACACTTGTATTTTTAAAGAAAAAGTAATTTTGTTTCATGACCTTTTTGCGGTAATCTGTGTTTTAAATTATGATACAATGATACTTCAAAGCAGCAAACATCCTGAAGAAAGAAAGGAGTTTTCCACCCAATTACCTAATAGTTCAATAGAGTTGAAAAGGGCTGAAAGACCCACACTACCTTGGTAGATCAGAAAAATGAGAAGTACCAAACATTTCTTCTAAAAGTACTGCATAAAAAAAATAATCACGATCCATGCACTAACACTCCTGGCCACGCTTAAGATATTCCTTGGAGGATTTGGTAAACCAGATTATCAGATAATAAAGGCGCTGGCATCAAGTAGTCAAATAAGCTTTTCTTAACAGTAATGGGATTTTAATCAATACAATGAAAATAAGATAATAAAGGATGAAGTGAAATCAGCATGAAAGGATTACTATTTGAAATGATATAACAATCAAAGGCTCAGAAAAAAAAAAAGCAGCACACTTTTGGAATTCTGCTGGAGACAGTATGTGTACGTTTTGTTCCTGCACCAGCACACACTGTTTCATTAACCATGCTGAAAAAGCTTCTGCATATTAAACAATGTACACAGGGAAAGTATCTTGCTATTTGTCTTTTCTAAATTATCAAGGCGAACAACGATGCTATAATTTTATAAAGTGTTTAAGGAAATCAGGTTTTTGTCCTAATTCCAGCAAAACATTTAGTCAGAGATTTTAAACTTTTTTTTTAATCCCTCACTGCTTCTAATGGCTTTAAGTGCAAGAATTTGTATTTTAAGCTTTTCTTTTCTTTTTTTTCTTAATTTCTTTTTTCGGTTTTTTTTTGTATTTCCAGCTGTAGATTGGAGTAGTATAGCATGAAGTATCTTGCAAGGATCATCATGTAAGAAGTTCCATACTTTATCTTCAACTAAAATGAAGACCTTGTTGAGAATGGAGCATATTCTGGACAAATACGGCACACTGGTTAGTCTGTCTGATGCTTTTGAAAGGTAATGTCAATCAAAGTAAGTATTTTTGGCAAGGTGCACAACTGTCTTTTGAGTACTAAAGACACTATGAACTGAAAAGCCATCAAAATAAACTATTTTTAGGTCTCTTATGAGTAACTTAAAATACAGTCTGTCTACTCTATCAAAATTATTTATTTTGTGAGAGTAAGTAAACATTAACTGCTGCTGAGCATATACCAGAGCTGCTGTGAGAGAGGTATTTTGCTGACTCAAAAAATGCCTATGGAAAAGAGGTCTGGAGAAGTCATAAAGCCACCACCTAAGATTAGAATTTGCGACAGAAGCACCCCAAAAAGCTTGGAGAAGCAAGGTGTGGGAAGGAGGTTTTAGAAATAAGCAAGCTGTTAAGTGGAGATGCAAACAAGGCCTATTGTGGGTGTATGACAGGGCTTAAATTTGAACTGAGGAATGAGAGTGCTGAAAGACGAGTATTTTTCACTCATAGAAAGGCCTTCCTTGACCTGCATCCACTATTGGATGCCAACTCTGTTTCAGGTAAGACAGGGACAAATTTCAGAAAGCTTAGAGGAGAGCAACAACTATCATCGGGAACAAAGAAAGCACTGCCTCAGGGCTGAGGGGCGAAAGGGTGATCTTGTTAACATAGAGTAGACAGGGCAATAGTCTTATTCCAACATGTAAAAGGGGATAAATCTTCTACCGAAACACTGAAGTATTTAAGTTCAAGGTCAGACATCAGAGCAAATAACGCCCTCCCCAAAAAACTCCCAGTAGTGAAGATGCAGAAGTACTGGAAACAGCTTCCTTGGAAAAACATGGGATCTCCATGTTGCACGTCTTGAAGAAATGGCTAAACAAACATCTGTCTGGGATAACAGAGGCACAGCTTAGGTGTTCAGTACCGGACCATATGTATCGATGACATGACTTCTGTCTTATTTTCTGTGATTATTTCATTTCTGAAACCTCTCCAAAACCATCTGATAAAGCAATACAAAACTAAATAACACTGTCTTGATTATTTAAGCTTGTTTCAAAATAGTAATAAAAATCTTACAGCATCCTATCACTGTGCATTAAAGGAGTAGGAGGGAAGCAAGCAAAGCCCGTGAAGAATCTGTTTCTAATTTTTAAGGTATGCCCTATCAAAAAATCTGTGGTATGTCACTCCGAAGAACCAGTATGTCATGCAAAACCTGGAAAGTTTAGACTTCATTAAGTGTAGAAAAAAAGCAAACCACTGTCCAACGTTTAGTTATTCAAAAGCATGTTTGTGAACTTGTACTGCTCATGTAAACCTTGGATGCAAGTAAACCTTAACCATACAACAGGCTGAATACTAAAATGACAGGTTTAAGCCTTCAAAGACAGGTCTGTTAAAACAATGCTGTCTAAAACACAACTACACAAAACTCAATTAATTTATAAAATTAATTCTGGGTAGAAGACAGATAAAACAGTTTATTTATGGCCTCCGTAGAACATCATGACATGATGTGAAACAACACTGCTGAAAGACTGCACATTCTAATGCCCGTTAGAAAGTATTAATTTGAAAAGAATTAAAACCAAACTGATGCTTTTCTGAAATCATCTTCACTCCAGTACATTTCATTAGCTACGAAGTATGCTGTATGACATGAAATGGACAACCTGAAAGGTCAACCAGAAAGACTGTCAGATCTGCTGCACCAACCACGATTTGCCTGGATGTAGTTAAAACACACGAACCTCACCAAGGCTAAGTGTTGAATCAAGACATCTACATTAACGGGCCTCTGACAGACTAATACTCAATTTTTTTTATACCACACCGAAACCACACAACACGAGCACCATTACAAGATATATAGCATATGGATACCATTAAAGCTCAATTATAATGAATACCTGCTCATTTATTTCTCTAAGCGCTACTGCAAGGAATGTAGCAGCCGTTTCACAGATGTCAGCTGGAAATAGTAGCCTTTCATTTAATCTGCAGAAAGATTGTTCCCTCCTATTAACTTCCTCATAAAGATGTGTCAGTGTTGTAACAATAAAAACGTAATTTTAACGTCAAGTTTAAACCAATGAAGGCAAATTTCTGGAACAAACTGCTTAGCTGGCTCACTAGCCTCTTTTTATTTCCTTCTTAATAGCTCTCAGACTATCCCACCACTGTGCAAGTCTCATTTTGTCTTTACCCTCTGCTATCTGCATTCCTATGGTGTCATCCTAGCATTTACTGCTAGGGTTTTATTACTGCTTGTTGGTGGGCAATAGATTGTTTAATATAGAGCAAACCAACTACTCCGGTAAGTCTTTACACTCAGTTACACCAGATCCTCTAAGCCAGCTCTACTCAGTCAGGTTACGGTGTACTAGAATGAGCAAGGACTGTTCATCAAAAAGCAGTAAACACAAGGTCACTCGTTTTTTTAAGGCGATGTTAGAGCGAGAACACCATGTATTTTGGATGTTGGCCTGATGCCACCACCTAACTCAACTCTCGGAAGTGAGCCCACGTCAGCCCACTGGACTAAGTGAGGCTGTGTGTTTTCCACAACATATAGACATGTTTATGAGACTCTACTCTTCTCTACCCTTATGCAAGTCAGCCTGTATTGAGTTCAAGGTCAGTGCAGAACGTGATCATTCAAATACTGGTCATTGGGTCATTCATTCTTAAGGTTGACCTGCCGGGCATTAGCTCTCTACTAGTGTAATTCCAAACCACAGGGCGAAATTAGGAAAAAAAAATTAGCAGAGAGTCAGCCTACAGAGCACCCAGTAATCACTCCAACAGCGGCAGGCTCCAGCTGCAGAGGAACGCTCACTTAAAATGCTCAGCCAGCCATACCTTTGATATGATAATGCCATACAGTTCGTTTGAACACGTACAGGACTTCTAGCAACCGCTCACTGCAAAATACCATAGAGAAAATCCAGACCAGGCTCAGCCGATACAGATTCTCTAGTAAACCTCATTTTCTCCCGACCGAAGAATGCAGAATTCAAATCTTCTTTTACAGTTTCTCTCTCAGTATTAATATCATGCTGGTCATCACAGCAAAAAGCCAAAGATACGACAGAGGATCGGCTTATGTACACATGCAACTCATCAGTGATCATGAGACTGAAAATAAAATTTTTCTTCTAAAATAACAATAATAATAAAGCCATTAAAAGCCAAACTACCTATCAAAACTGGACAGAAACTGGAGTTCTGCAGTTAACATTCCATACCTTTTAATACTATGAGGAAAAGCCACAGGGGACTACAAAAAGCCATGAAGCATTCATATATATGACCGAATTTGCTTTTGGAGGATCTCTTGGACTTCACTGCCCACGTCAGTTCTGCAAACATCCATTCTGTCAGCACTGCTGAATGAATTACAGCACTGGACATCACTTAGGGTGACGCTTCAAACTATCCCTTTCTCCAAACAGCTGCTTTTCATGTGACTATTCTTATTTTGCCATGTGCAAACTGAGATTTATTACTGTGAACATTCATGAAAATTTTGTAACATTGGTGAGTGTGGAAAAAACACTTAAGAAATCTGGAAATAACACAAAAACTTAAGATACTGACAAAATGGTTTGAAGCAGACAAAAAATAATGAAAATAAGAATTGTTCACAACCATGTGTCTACACAGAAAGAAAAAAGCCAAATTGCTATATTCTTTATCTGGTTTGTTCCAAAATGAATTATTCAATATGACTAATGCAATAAACTGAATTGATGCCCATTTTTTACTTTGAAATATAAGGTAATTAATTGAATGAGAATTTGTTGATATGGACAACAATTTGCAGTATTTCAGGATCCTAAGCTGCTGTGAAATAGAAATTAGAAGGCATGAGATGGTGAACACCACCATGCGGTATTCACAGTCATTAATGCCAACCAACAAATTTCAGACAATTCTCAAGTTCCATTCTTTGAGATTTTTCGGGTGTTTTGGGGTTTTTGTTTGCTTGATTTGTTTTGGGGTTTTTTTTGTGTGTCTCCAGGAGTTATGCAAAATGCAAATCCAATATGAGATCTGCATGAATCTTACTCTCTACCACTAAACCAAGAGAATTTCCTAGTAAGTTATTTTAGACACTGTCATGTTTAACCATAAACCACAGCATGGCAAGTGGGGAAGACTGGAAGGAACACTTCAGAAGCTCACTCCCGAGCTTAACTAACCTGCTAATGAAGACATCCACACTGATTCCTTGTTCCTAATTATTCACAAGCCCTTAAGCCATAACACATCCACCACCATCCACCTATCAGAAAGATCAGACTGATTAAAATTCTGTAGCTAATACTTTCTTTTAAAGGACGTAATAACTTAGGCAGTTAAAGTACACGTCCAGGATTGTCCTCCAGCTGAGGAGAGTTGACTCTATGCCTGCTAAATCCCTGCAGAAAGTCTTAAGTACTAGGCAAGAAGCTGCTCTGGCAAAGGCTGTCCATCTTTTCCCCTGTTGAACTTGTGTCACGAAACAGCTGAGAGGACAGATTCCCTGGGCTCAAAACTCCTGGCTTTTGGTCTCTCAGGACACCTTCTCTAATGCGTTCTTAGTGAACACTTAACAACAAAAGCCCAAAAACAAGACAAGCAAACCCTGCAAGAGTAGTTTGTAAATAAAGCAGGTTTTCTTTGTCTGTTCACTGACAGCGTTAGGATACTGAATAGTTTCGGACAGTTTTCAGAGTCCGATCTACATAGACGCTTTGTGCTTTTTCCCCTTCAAATGTTAAAAAAAATACTGAAGATAAACCTTATTGACAAGATGACAATACTTTGTTCACCAGCGTATTTTAGGAGATCAAATTTGACAGCAGCCAAACCAGCCAGACTGCTTAGTTGAAAACTGCAAACCAACATGACAATTACAGTAACTGCATTGGTTAGGTTTATTAATTTGTCACAATTTAGTCAATAAGAGTTTTAGTAACACCATCATATCACTTGATTAGTTTTGAAAGTGATTGTCCTAAGAACTCCATTTAATTGGAAACATCTCAATGTATAGAGTACAGTAAATTCTCAGTAGCATTTTAAGATTATTCAACACAAACAGGTCATTTACTGACAACTGCTTCATAAGAAACTTCAGTACAACACCGGAAAAGAGTGAAAAAGAGTTCTAAAAAATACAACTGAACATCGTTCCTGAAAGATACAACTGAACTTCAGTTCTCAGCATTATTGTAAAAAGCCGTATCTAACATCTAAGTTGGTAAAACCATTCGGAAATGGAAAAGATTATAAAAATTTGAGCAAAGGTTAAAGAACAGTTGTCTACCTTAAAACAGATGATGATAATTTGTCAGGGCTGCACTCATGCCCAGCTGCACATTAATTACCAGATTAGAAAGTTCTAATTAATTTTCTTAATTTTCTTAATATCACTACACTGCTTTTCTTCCTTGAGTTAATAAAAACAGATTGCAATCAATCTTGGTTAATTCACGCCGTGGAACAGAACTGCTGTAGCTATTTCTATATGCGAAAGGCACCATTTGCATAGTTCTTGGTGCAATACCCTGCCTAGAAGCTGTTATCTTCTGACATTTTAATGAAGTGTTGTAATAAGGGAAATAAATTATAAATTATAATTTGACTTAATACAGTTAGTTGAAAAACTTCATAAGCTTAAAAATGAATTTTTAAAGAATGTTCTGAATGACAAAATTCAGAAGTGGCGAGTATTTTGACATTATTTTCAGCTAGAAAAGAGGTTTTACTTGTAGTTACCGTGTTGAAAGACTTAACTGCTGAGACTTTTCACATTTTTTCCAGCAGCTGACTTTGTCATCTGAAACCATTAGAAGTGCTCCATACCCGTCCGGCCTTCACAGAGCACAAATGGCAAGAAATTTTAAGAACTAGTAAATGAAAACAACTTCAAAGAGATACAGACTAGAGTTCATCGGAGTTCTGATCAAGTTCAGTTATAAACACTGACAAGACAATTAACGCAGCATTCAAGCAGTATACATTTTCCTGTATTAGTATCAAAACATGTTTTCATAAGACAAAAAGGGTTATTTAAGGGTTCTCACATGAGGAAAGGAGAACCAAGTAAAACCAATGCGCCCTTTTTCATTTTAGTTTATGCCTGAAAGATGTTCCATTCCTTCAGCCTCACTGCCGCTTCAAAGTTATTTCTTTCCTCTCCTTGCTTCCCCTCCTCTGTAAAAGATAAGAACGAGTGTAGAAATATGACAATAATGACATCATGGATTCCAAAGAGTGGTAACCTATTGTACTCTGATCTAAGAGAAGTCTTCGTGCGGTCAGCTTAGGTGTCAGGAAGAGAAGACTGAATATTCAATAGCAAATGAAGGCTGAAAAGGTTTTGAGTTTGGGGTTGGTTTACTTAAAATTTCTGAAGTCTCCCAGAGTATGGTTAAAATGAAGTAATTTGGTATTTGAGAGAAACTGGAGATAAGAAAAGGGATTTTTATAAGCATATATAGCCTTCAGCAGTAAAGCCAAGCACAATCCTTTTTTTAATCCTTTCTCCCAGAAGTCCCTAAAGCAGCCCAATTTGCCTTATACTGCTAAATGTTACAAATTTTATATATTTATGCATATATATAAACCATGTGTGTATAGATGTATTTACACACACCTACCCCTGAATGAATACCAAAATTTGCCTAAGAATAGCTTGATTACTGCACCTTCCAGAATATTCAAGTACTTAAATATCTTCGAGACCTTAAGGAACAGCATATTACATGATAATACACGAGGAGAAATGGGACTTACGGATCAACTCTTCCATAAAGCATCTCACCTTAAGGCAGGAGCTCCAGCACGTGTCCTGTTTGGGGCACTGCAGGGAGGCAGAGGAGTAAATCAACTGGGCAACCTCAAAAATAAGAGGGAAGGAAGGGGCTGAAAAACAAGTCAACCCAGAAGCCTCGGAAGATATATGTGGGACAATACCCAGTACAGCTCCCAGACACCGATTTTTGCAAGCTATGAAACTGAAATATCTGAAAAAAGATTCAGAAAAGCATCACTTAGATGTGTCAAACATGATGCACCCAGGATTCAGATTGCTCTTATGGAAGATGTGTGGGCAAAGGCAGAATCACAGAAAAAAGCAAAAAAACCCCTTCCATCAGAGCTGAAAATCATTAATGGAGTGCTTCTCCTTCGAAACAGAAATGGATTAGAAGAGGTAGCAAGCACGGAAGAGGAGTAGCAGGGTTAGAAAATGCATAAATTAGAGCAGGATCAAAGATGGATTGCAGTATTTCTTGATTTACAAAAACTAGACAACTAAAAGGCACTGGATGATCTCAGAAGCTTATAACAAAAACCCGCAGCTTAGGTTAAGGATTCAAATAAGGTCTGGATGCTGAAGAGACTCTATGAGAACAGTGTAGCTGTTTTCCAGCCAAAACCAGCCCCATGACCTTACTGAGACAACTGCAAGTAACGACAGCGCTACAGCCATCTGTGTTTGTGGCTGAGATTACTGTTAAAAAACAAGGACATGTTCCGTGTTCAGCTGGGTGTACGAAGCTGGTCATAAACCTGAGAAAACCCAACTATCGATCAGCATTTTTGCAAGCGAGGAAGACAAGAACCCTTCCATCATTTTAAGGTTCCTGAAAAGAAACTCTGCAAATCTCACCAAATGTTAAACCTAACTTGAACAATTAACAAAAAAACCCCTTCAGTTTCTGTTAAAATCTAAAGCTAAAAATCAATCTGCACAAATGCTCTTATTATTCTGATACAATGGACCGATTTCTAGAGAAAAAGAGAACCTATTTTATGCTGATTTGATGCTTTGAGGGCACTTTAAAAGATTAAATGGAAAACTGCACTGAAAGAGATCTGATGTATCCATGAAAACAGATACACCATAAATTTCAGCAGAACAAAAGATGTCACAGGCAGTTATGACGAGTCAGCTTAAAAGGACACTGATGATAAAAATGGCATATAACCCACCCGTCAGCACTGGCATAATGAAACCGAAAACCAAACTTCAAGTTTCCTAGTATTAATAAGATCATGAAGTACTATAGAAAGAAGTTTACAATTCAAGTAAGTGAAACAGTTACTTGTGATACACATGACACATAGCAACTACATCAGTGACAGGTGGGGGTCCAGCTGTCCAGCTGGGGGGTTATAGTCTGGAGGAGCAGCACTGAGAAACCATATAATGATGAGTAAAGATTTACACATACATACACACACACGTGTGCCTATGTATGTGTGTGCACACCTATAACAAAAGATATACTAAAAGGTTAATGACTTATAGAATTCTTGAAGGGAAAAATGTATTTTTAGTGAAAAGAAAATGCAGTCTTCTGTGGAGAGTGGAAGAAAAGGACAGCAGAATCTCTTCTCAGTAATGATTTCTAAAAAATGTAGTTAGCAGCTGTCCTTCACGCGCATTATTTTAGGCCAGTAAGCACAGAGTAACTACAAACATTAACCTACTGTTTAAACGAGAGTTTATTTTAGAGTCTAAAATAGAGCTGACTTTTGATGCTAAGTAAGAATCTTGTTCCCCCAGTCTTGTAATGCTGAACAAGTATCGTTCTCTTACGTACATTACTTAGTTAAGACAGCCAAAGTATAGAGGTTGGTGGAACTCAATCCTCATTATCCACATCACAAAGACACTTAACACTAGAGTAGGAAAAAAGGCAACAACCACCTTGCCATTTTTATATTACTTGTTTTAAGAATGACGTGCTCCATTTTAGAATTTATCCAGGTATAAGTATTAAAGCCATTTGAGCTAAATCGCACAAGCTAAATTACACTTGATAAATGCCCCCTCTCTCTCCCCTTTTCACGTCCATTTAAGGAGTTCCCCAATGAACTCTGGAGCAGTGGATTTTGCAGGCAAAATCCTGCAAATCTACATACTTTGTAGCAAATATACAAAGGGAATCATTTGTGTCTTCACAATTTGTCATTTGGAAAATTCATAGGAGGAACAATCCTAAAGTACCTATTATTTAGTCAAGTGTTTCCCTGAGGTGATTTGAATTGTGGTGGGAGTGACCATAAAGTGCTTGTGCTCATTTTATTTATTTAACGAGGGATGAAATCTGTACACATTTTTTTCCTTCGCTCTGAAGGAAGCCTCTTCCAACAGTCATATTTGGTCTATTATAAGATTATAAATTACTGGAGACGGATTAAAATTAAGACATACACGATACCAGCAATTGAAAGGGAAATGCTCTTTAACCAGCGCAGAGATTAATGTGCCTACACATATAGGTGTGCCTACACAAATGTGCCCAGCTGCCAGCACAGTCAATAAGGGCAAGGGAGGGCAGCTCAGCAGCCAGCAGCCCAGGCACTAGGGATTTATTTTAGGGGAACTGTTCCTCAAGCTACTTTGCAGTGCCTGGCTCCCTAATAATCATAACGAGAGCTAGTTCCTAATGCACTGGTGTAAAATAAGAACGTGGCTCATCTTGAACTGAGCCTCATCCTGCCCATCTTCACATTCTGTTCCAACTCTCAAATACATTTGGCAACTCAGTACTGCCAGAGACAACCAAGGGCTCCCTTGCTTCTCCAAGGCAGTAGTATAACTCACAGTCTTGAGATAACTCAAGGTGATAGCAGCAGTTATCCAGCTAACACAAGAACACAAGCAACACCAACATCTAAATACTAATTTCTAAAATCCTATTTTCAATAAATGCCCTTTCAAAATCTTGCAGGCAGATTTCTTCGGGGAGCGAGAACAGTTTTAACTATGAGGAAGCAAACTGAGGATCTGATGGAACTTCCCAACACTCGTCACTATCCACTCTATGTCATCGTGTTTCAACTAGAGTTAATTTACAACCAGAGAAGTGGAAAATTTGAAGTACCTTGTTGATACATGTCATCTCTTGGTACATGCTATAGATGGCCTGGGTGAACTTCCTACTCCCAGTTTCTTCTAGGGCAAAACACCAAATAGTGGAACCTGCTTATCCTGACTCAAAATCCCTCCCCCTTTGCAGTGCAGAAAATTTTCATATCTTCTTTATAAATATAAACACACAAAAAAAGGCAATTTCCCCCTTTTTTTTTAAAGCCATCAAGACAAAACATTTATGATAGCTGGGGAAGGTTTTGATACCCTGAAGAGGGTATCTGCTGAGGAGGGGGACAAAACCCATGAAGCGAAGACCAAGATCCTCCTGTAACCAGCTGGCTTCTGCAGGACTGTCTGGCAGAAGGATCGTTCTGTTTTATAAGAGAACACTACCTCTTGCTGGCACCACAGAGATCTATAAAGTGTTTGCAATCAGATGTTTTATGCTGAGGAATCGCATTGCTAATACTCACACGGCGTTTTACACAGATAAGTAGTACAATAATTATGAACTTGTAAGTATTTACACTCATCCTACAGTGCACTAATGAACTGTGGGGAAAGAGAATTTGGGACTAGAATCTGCTTCCTTTGGCTATAAAGAAAACACTTGAACTGAGAAAGACATTTTACAATAGCAGTAATAGGTCCCCAACCCTTCCTGTGTTACTGCCGGAGGGCAGCCTCCCACTCAAATTCAGCGTTACAGTATTGAATTGAAGATGCTGTTTAAATAATACAGCTTGACATTACGGGCTATCACCAAAATAATATTTTTCTTGGTTCTTTTTTCCCCACTGCCAAGAGTTCCTTGAACTCTCTCATGGAATTTTATTGCTATTTTTGTAACGAGATTTTTTTGCACTGTTTAATGGTGAAACAGACACCACCACGGGTCAAAAGTATCTCTGCTGAAAACCACACTGATCTGTACTCATACCTACAGTCAAAAAATCTAAATTTTAATAACAGTCTCAGACCAATTTTTTTTTTTAATTTTATGTGTGACCATGGAAGATTTATTTATGGGAACTCAAAGGAAAAAAGGAATGCTTTTTTTTATCATTTTATAATAGTTCATTTGATTCTTACTGAATACAAAGCACTAATCATGCAATGCAGAACTGGCTACTCATTTCAGATGAGACAAAGACATGGCAAGCAATCTGCTTACTGTGGTTTTCTAACGTTCTAAACCAATGAAATTGCTAATCAGGTGACACATAACAGTGTCAAACACAAAACTATTTGCAAGTTTATTTTGCATCCAGTACTGACTCAAGAAATGTAAACTTGTTTATGAATTGTGCAATGAACCAGTAGGTTAACCGGCACCCAAAATGGCCATGCTGTTAAAAAAATGTACACTTTGCTGACATCATCCTTGTCACTAGTTACTCATGAATAGGATTGAATTCATTCCTCAACTCTAAAAGTTAGTTCTTTCAATTACTTGCCGGAGGTCTGCTTTTATTAAGGGAAAGAGACCAGTATCTCTAGAAGGCACATCATTCTATGCCAAAACCACATGTTCAACACCAGACAAATAAATTTTAGATAGGTAAAGTTCAGCTAGGATTTATCTCTTCCATCCAGCACTAACACAAATCCACATTGTGATTGAGACACCTGAAGGCAGAAGTCTGGTTTCAATTGGTCTGGTTTGCTACAGGGGAAAATCTCAGTGTTTAACTCAATCTCCAAATTCCTTTTGTTGCTATTACCACTTTAATTTATTACATCAGTGGAGCATTTACCAAAACCACACACAAAAAGTCTTTATCAAGCATGCAAACTAGACTACTTTTAGCTTCTTCTCCTTAGGCAGTTTTGACTTCTCCCTCTAAAATTATGCCCGAATTAGAAGGAATAAATTAAAGAGTCCATGTGAACACAACTTCTGCATGGTCCTACAATGACAAACTGTGCAGACAATGTACGTATTTACCCTTTAAAACCCATTATTTTTTGTCAAAGACAGTAAAATGTGAAGAATAAGCTTTATTTAACTCTATAGTCTTTTTTTTTTTAAATTCGGTTTGGATATTAGAGTGAATAGTGCAAAACAGAAAATTTAAATTAGCCTTCTTGATTGAATCTCTGCAAGAAAGGGCTTGTTGACTTACTAGGACAAGTAAAAGCATGAAGCACTAATTCTGTTAAAGAATATAATAGCATAAAAACAACTTGACGTATAGGAAAATTTTGTAAAATAATGCCACTATCACGTTTCAGGCATTTATGATAGCGTAAGTGGGAGAATTAAACCGTCCCAAAAGGTTTACTGAATTTACGTGCTTGGATCCTTATTTAGATTTTCCAACTTTCCCAATGCATTAAGATTCCTTTATAAGCTATAAAGGAATATGCTCCTAAGCGCATTTATTATGATGGTTTAGAAAAAATCCCAGGATTCAAAGAGAACCATTCTGTTATACATTAAAATCTCTTCTTAGGAGTACTAGAGTTTTTTCTAATGAAACTAGAGACATTTTGAAGGCCATCTATTCCTCAAGTGATTTAGACACAAGATCTTAAATACGTTTTGAATTTGGGAATTACTCTTAAACTTTAAAATATTTCCCAGCAAGTTCTGTTATCTAAAGACCAACATTTCACAACTCAGTGGTTGGTTTATCAGCCGCATTTCCTCCTAGGTGGAAGGTGCTGAGAGATAAGCTCCTTTAAATGCCTGCAACCTAAACCACTGCCAGAACTCTGAAATACCAGAGTCTGTGCCCCAGAAGAGACCAACACCTGTGCCTGGGTCACCCTGGCACATGCTGTGGCATTTCAGCATCAAACCCTCCCCAAAGCAGTCAGGCTCTATTGGGCAAGCCAGACCGGTGGGGGAGAGCCATCCTGCTTGGCTCTGCCATGGAACATGCCACTCCTGCCACAGAACAGGGACCCCAGCTGGTGATAAAACTTAAAGCATTTACATTAAAAAAGCATGGGTGTATTTTTCCCTATTATTTTCTTTTTTTAAAGAAATACGGGAGAAAAAAGATTGTTTGTGAAGCTGTGCTGTGTGGGTGTATCTTCTTGCTCTGAATCTCTAAGTCTCTCTAAGGGCTCAGTAGCTCCAAGGAATTTATTTTCCAATGCTGAACGCTTTGAGGCCTGGAAAGACCTATGACATAAATATTCTGTACAAAACGTAGTCATTTAAAAAATAAAAATATTTTTTAAAAATAAGCCAAAAGAGGAGATTGCTTTAAAATCATGCTGACAACATCCCAGTAGTGTAAATATTGCAGTTTTGTCACTTCCATCTCAGTTACCTACAAATGAGCAACTACTTCGTTCAAACAGTTTAGCAAGGCCTCTGCTATCTCACTTTGTAAAATATGCGATATTGAATTCAACTCAGGTCCACCCACTGTTAATGTACAACCAATGTTGAAGTGTAAAAGGCAAAGAACTCTGAGCTGACATCTGGCACAGCAGTTTACATTCACGTCAAGCAAATCTTACTGCTCCCTGTGGTTCGATTTTATTACAATTAATTGAGTTTATTTAAAATTTATCCTTTTTGACTTCTGTTAAGCTTCCCTCCTCTGACCCACTCCACCCATACCTCACAGCTCTTCCTTCTATACAGAATTTGCCGTGGTTGCTATAACCATAAATACTTATCTACTTTACATGATGTAAGCCAGTGGAACAGGCACAGCACCCCCCTTAGATACAACACCACTTGCAAACAGGCTGGACATGCAAAAAAACCAGTTTGTTCTGTTTCTAGAAATAAAAATATTATTTATCCCCGTTGAAAACCTTTTCATTAAGGTACAGCACACTATTTTTCAAAATTTCAGGTGCACTTAAAGGGTGTATGATACATTGATTCCTCATAAAAAGCCAGGCACCTGAATGCCTAACAGTATTGCTACATCGCAGGACACAAGGGATAATAAATAATCTTAAAACAACTATTCAACTGATGAATGCATAGAGAGCAAACATTTTATGGAAAATACATTCTTTCACATAAGAATGCTTCTGGGTTGCTTATTACAAAGTAGTAAAGTGGTCTGATTGGAACTAATAGTGACTAAAAAAAAAGATTTGGGTCTGCTTTCAAAGGGGGGGAAAAATGATATAAAAAGACAATTTTAATCTGAACAATAAAAGATATCACACAGAATCTTATACTCAAAAGCATACTCATGACTGATCCAACAGAGGAACAACAATCTGGTTCTCCTCTGTATTTCACAGGTGGGCGTCATCCCATAAAACAAGCCCCATACAGCTTCCTTTTTAATAGCTACAGGGGTAAAAATACACAGTTACAGTAAAAAGGTTACTTGATTCTGCAAAGATGATGCAAGCCGGTCATTTGTTAAGATTACCTAACTCACTAACAGAGCTATAATTTCAGGGGTTTTTTATTTCTATACATCTGAGCGGCATATTACAGAAATACCCAAGCAATATAATTGCTCAGTCATAACTCACTAAAAGTTTTTAGAGACAAGGGGAAATGAAAACTCTAGTGCGAAGAAGCTAGATCATCATGGCTCACTGAAGAAAAATAAAGGATCATGAACTAGCACCATTTCCAGAAGCTGTGATAGCTGGTGTTTTAGATGTACTGAAGGACAAATATATAAAGAAAGGTTTTAGGTGAGGGAGGAAAATAAATAAGTAAATAAATAAATGAGGCTTTGCCAATGTGTGTCCCTTATCCCCAAAAGAAGACTCAAACCCATCTGTCAAGCCATCACCCCTTCATACACATTCTCCCTCTGCAGCCTCTTTGTACCAGTAACACGGGTACTCAAATCAGGAAGCGAGCTGTAAAAGGAACTTCAATTTTGGCAGTGTAAGCAGAAGTGAAAAACAGATGCTGAAGGTGAACTGGGGATACAGAGCAATAGCAAGAACATCAGAAATATGGAAATGCAACCGAAACATTTAGAAAGAAAGAAAGAAAAGGAAATCCTGGTGCAAACTACCAACCTAATCACTTAAAATGTACTTCAGAGACAAAAGGAAATGTTACAAATGAACACTCTCAAGAACTAGCTAATAACCTTAGCTGTACAGTAGTAGAGTGAGCTTTTTAATATGCTTGATAATAGGGTTCCACAAGTAAGACAATAAGTGTCCCACCGTCACCAAGTCATGAGGAAAAAAGCAAGATGAAGAAAAACACTCGAAAAGAGAAAGTGCAAGACTTCAGGCGGATGCCTTTGGTATGGTAGGACACACTCAGACAAAAGTACGTATGTATGTTTACACAGAGGCATGCAAGGAGAGAGCCAGTCTATCTGTGATCATACAGGATGAGTAGAGAAAACAAACGATTTTGTGAAGGACATTTGCATAGTGAAACAAATATCCAGCTCATCTGTGAATCCAAAAATAGTAATTTAAAAATAACCACTGACACCCACAATCTATTGTGAGTGATCTCCAATTTGAAGTATAAATCAAAATAAAATCAAATAAAATACTAATCAGAAATGAGGCGTATTAGAGCTGTAATATATGCAGGCTTCAGTGGCTTAGTGTTTCCTAAGCCTGGATGACAGCAGATTTGTTTACGCACAGTATTATGGAAGAGTCATCTATTGAAGGTCAAATCTAGACAGATCTGCAAGGATTCAGAATGAATAACCAAGAATCCAGCATATAGCGTAACTTTTTCTGCTCCAGCAAAAGAAGTTATCTCAGCAGAGACCCTCTTCCACTTTGGTGCCAGATAAGAAGTTAATTTCTTTTGCATTACCACGCTGCGGTGTCTGTGGCTGAGATCTGTAGTGTACCACAGCAGTTGTTGTGAGAAGCCAGGAACAAAGCCATGAATACCTGCCACAGAATGTGAACTATTTGCAAAAAAACCCATTAATATGTTTAGTAGGTAAGCAAGAATTTAGGTAAGGGCTACATATAAGACAAGTTTTTAGCTTAAATAGCTTAAAGATGTTTAAGTCTGCTATGCCGAATAAGGTGCTGTTGTGTGGAGACTACAGACATATGCCAGGGTTTCGTCCTCAGCTTTTCTAAAAGCTTACAAACAAATAACCAATAAACCTCGAGCTGTTGTGCTACTGAATTTGTGCAGAACTCATTAAAGACTGTTGAGAAGAGATCATTAGCATGCAGGTAAGAAACCAGTCAAATCCAACGATCACCAGTGGGCAGCAGTTAATCAGCCCCTTCAATAATGCACACAGATGTGCTCCTGCACACAGATGTGCTTTTTGTTTTGCCTCCCTTCTTCTGTTTGAAAGGAAGGCCCCAGATAAGCTTGTCTGAACTGACATACCAGGGGGTTCTGCAGGAGTGGAAGCCTGAAGCAAACACAGCCAACCCAGCAAGCACGGCAATGTACCCTCTGGAGAAAAGGTGCACCCCTAGATACAGACTGAGCAGAGAACAGTGGAAGATGCTGACTGTCAGGGAGGAAATCATGCAAAAAACCCACACCGACACACCCACGTGAAGTGCTCCTTGATTCACCGTCTTGTGATGGGTAGTGCTGTGGTTTATTTGCAGTATTAAGATAGTTGATGTGTCCTTACAAATATACAAATACACCCCACAGATGTAACCCTCAGTATTTTTCCCCAGGCAGTGCAACGACATTTTCTTTACCAGTGCCGCATCACTGCTAGTAGACCAAGGAACTGATGACATCTATGTGGAGTCAGGACAGGGTGCAGAACAGCTAGTCACTTGTAGCAGATATTACTCTTCTTTACTGATAGGCTGTTGAAGAACATGCTGATATTGCATTTGAAAACAGGTAAAAATAAGAGTACAGCGTGGCTGGAAATGTTAACTTATCAGAGCAGCACATCTCCTTTTGCTCTTACTCATAACAACACTAAAAGCGATAGAGGACTTCAGGAAAAATGATGAGCAACATACTAAGTGACAAAAAAGCTGCCTTACCTTACTCTGAGGTGAATAAATGTATTTCTATACGCATTCTTGTTTGTGTGAGGTATATCTATTGAAATGTCTATAAACTGTAGAACTGAGGATCTTATGTCAACTCTTACCTAGCTAGAAAGACAAAACCTGTGCAGCACCTGTAACAGCTGTATGGTGAAGATTGTTTCAGTATAACTTTTGATATGATCCAGTCACCAAAAAGCAGTTGTTTTACCTCTTAATATTAAGCAACGCCCAAGGTATTCCCGTGGGAGTATTGAAAGCAGGTAGCAATTTCTCACCAAGCTCCACTGCCTTCTTTCGGAAAACCTGAAAGTTAAGAAAAAACAAAGTGTTGGAAAATGCATTGTTGCTCCCAGAAATTAATTTAGATAATCCTATTATCAGGTCATCTCAGCACAGTGAAGCATGCCTGCTTTTTTTAGAGTGACATCAATGGAATGAAGTAGCACAACCTGTTTTCTGCTCACACAGTACCGTCAGAACTTCACACAGCAGGATCACACAGCGACGATGCCAGAAGACTTGTGTCTGGCATGACCAGCATCAAGCCAGAGACATCAGCAGGGCCAGTATGTGTTCCTTCCCCCCCCAAACCCCTCCCCCCCCAATAAAAACAATGGTTTTGCAGCACCACAGACTTTATTGCTCACCTGCCTTATACCCAGATGGTATCAATGCCATGATTAATCCAAAACCTAGAATATACCCCTACAGGTAACAGACTTAAGTCATCCTTAGCTTCTAAAGAGTTTCTGCCTTCATCTTAAAAACAAGAAGGGGAAAGACCCCAAATTAATATGTGCCCACAGAAATGACAAACAATTTAACATCAGGAACTTTTGGGTCCAGAGTAATAGTTACAAAGCTGGAACAAAGAGGATTTTGCTCTCCTTTGACTGCCAGCTCAGGTTACATTAACCTGACTTTCTGAGCACTGAGCGCTCTAGTAAGAGAGCTTTTAATTAGAGAAGCAATATTGTTCCAACTTAAATATAGAAGCGTATTTAGTGATTTCAGCATGTGGATGTTCTCGGCCTATTTGCTTGGAATTACACCGAGGATCCTGCGCAACGCTGAAGGGGATTATCCCAGGTGAAGTAGCCAAAATAGCAAAGTCACCTTCATCATCCTCTCTAATAATGGCGCCCTTCAATTCATCCCCCACTCCCAAGACATATTTATGGTGGATTTTTATTTATTTTATGTATTGGAAATCAACTGGTACATTTGATGTGTCTTGCAGTGTAGCCAAGCACAGTACAGCAAATTCTCGGAGAATGAGAAAAGTGCCCATATGTTTATGTGAACACATAAAGAATGACATATGCTGGTCAAAACAAGGTAATGAAATTTCTTTGCACGTAAATAAAAGACAATTCACAAAATCTCACTTTCTAAAAGCCACTTTGAGGAAAGGTCTTTATTATTGAAAAATACGTGATCAGGAGAGAATGCAAAACTCTGAGATAATCATGATATCCTAAGGAAGCTCTGGACTACCCCACAGTCTCTTCATAGGACACAGATCTCAAGGTGTCTGTGACAACAGTCCAAGACTTCAAATTACATTACAAGACATTTTGAGGGAGGTTAAGTAATTTGAAGCAAATTAAGGCTGGAGTCAGAGAACTTTTGAGTGGATGGCATGTGTGTGCTGGGAGAAACTTAAAGCAGGGCAGCAGGGCAAACAGTTTGCTTGGAAATCCCTTCATAATTTATGTTATTTCTGACTTCTGTGTTTACTGATTGTGTTGATCCTGCTGAGAATTAGCAATGGATTTAAAATCTTCACCCAACACACAATTCAGTTTCCTCAAGGGTTAAAAACAAAACCTTGAGAGACACTGAGAAACAGTTGATGCGGAACATAATTATCTCTTCATAGATTTCCTTGAGAGGAGCAAGCAACCCGAACCCAGGAGGAGCACGCAAGCTTTCTCCTCGTTACACTACACAACCACACTTTTTCACCTTTTTCTGTTGGACCCAAACCCACGCTTTGCTCTTTCAGCACAAGGGAGGCCTCCTCAGCCTTTCAAAGCATGGTGTGATCGGCTCCTGAGCTCACCTTCGCACCTCTGCCCTGAACCAGTGGCGTATTAACAGGGGAGCGGTTATGACGACCCCCCAAGCAGATACGACGACCCTCCCCAAACAACAGGCACACAAGGACCCTGAATTTCCGTAGAAGCATCTGCACAAACCCCTATCTTTAGCCACACGCAAAGGGGTAGATATTTTACAGACGTGGTTAAAGGTGCTGTATGTACCCTTTTTAGATGGGTATTTAAGAGATCTCCCTTTCAAAAAGCACACACAGATGTAACCTCAGCAGAGGCAGCAAGGCTCAGTAACTGCTGTACCTTACAGGCTGTATCAATCCTTCGTCATTAAAAAGATTACGTGCAAGCTCACAAAGAGGTCTGTTACCATAATTGCTTCTGGACAAAAAATGTAACATTTTAGTGTCTTAATTAAGATTTTACATACAGCACAAGTGTTTTCCTTTCAAATATTTCTATCAACTCTCATATATTTTTTCTATAATTTAAGGCCCCAATTTCTTTCAAAATAAAATTGCCTATTTCATGGAAATGTCAAAAATAATGGTTATCAAAAAATAACCATGTCCACTACAAAGAAGTAAGGAAATACTGTTTCGCATATGGACGTAGAAGGAAAAATGTGATTTACTCCTGATAAGGACAGTGCTCTGAACACCAACATCAGAACATGCAGAGAAGCTGGGTGTTCTAAGTTCTTTCTTGTCCAAAATGCAGTAAACAATTTTCCTAGTAGAAAACCAGGAAAAGAGAATAAAAAAATTATTTTTAAACCATCACAAAATTTTGGAACAAGTCTTGAGGCGAAGACGCACCAGAGAATTTCATCAGGTTATTACCAATGTATGCTGGTGATTTTCCTTCCTTTTCCAAAGTTAAAAAACAAAGTCAGCTATGGACATCACTCAGTTTTATCTCCAGGGATAATTTAACATGGCTGAACATCTGACCATTAAATCACTGTCTATTAGGTAGGACTATATAGGCAAGTATGACAAGAATACACCACCACTCTGAATGACCGAACACAATAAATAGTAACTTCACGCAGCAAAATTACACTCTT
>NW_010420258.1:89051-93141 GCF_000710305.1 Buceros rhinoceros silvestris
AACGAACACAATAAATAGTATCTTCACGCAGCAAAATTACTCTCTTTCAGCAAGGGTAAAAGGATGAAGATTAATAAAGGAACCACTTTATTTTTCAATTCGCAGCTTTAACAATTAAAAAGTAATAATAGGAAAAAACAAGGGTTGTAATTGCACACTGTCCACAATGTTCATCCTATTTTTCTTTTGCAGGAACTTCTAATACTGGATGAGAAATAAATATTGTGTAGGGTTAAAATATTTTTTCAGCTAATAAAAAATAAACAAACAATGAAACCTTCTACTTAATATCTCTATTGCTGACACTGATTTCAACTTTTTGCCAAGCCCTAATCTCTCCCTGCGATCATTCAGCGAAGTCATCTATGACAGCCATTACTGAGATGCAGAGACTAAAGGCAGAGATGACAGTGCAAAACCAAGAGACATTACATATAATAAAGAAAAAGTCGAGAGCAAAATTTCCAATCCCAGTGGTTATCCTTGAGGGGCTCAAGGTATTTTCCTGGTCTCTCCCCATGGATGCTCAACCAGCAGCAATGAAGGCTTATTGACACGAAATATTCCAACTGGATCAGACCCAGCAGAAGCTGTCACAGTCCCACGCCTGCCCCCACCCTTCACCCCACATTCGGTTCTCATGGTTTAAATATTTCCCTGCAAGTCTAAAAGCCTACAAACCACTCCCAAGACCTCCACGACTTGCTCCACTGCTCTATCATGTCTAGACCACATCCTTTTTAAGGAAGAGGGACTGTGACACACCAGCTGTCACTTCATCTCAATTTCACCACCACCAACTTCATCACCAACTTCACTGGTGATCCAATAATCCACACCATCATCAAGCCCTTCTTTTAAATTGAGGATGCAGAGGAACGTACTGCCGCTACCTTTAAAAAGCTGCCAATCCACTACAAATTGCACTGACATTTAACTCGGCTTGACACTATACTACAACAGAGGGAATTATTCTAAGTGAAGCCCTGTGATTCAGGAAAGAAAATGATACTGAAACCAGTCAGAAATACATGATCAGCATGTAACCTCTCAAGTTAGGCAGGACATTAAATGCTTTCTCAGGCATATCTCTAACCTAGTTTTTGCCAGAAGACAGACTTTGGATTTGAGATAAGCCTGCTTTTTCAACTCAAAAGTATTATTAACATTTTTTTAAAAGGTTTGTGCAAGATCGCTAACAAACTTGTATGATAACAATTCTCACTGCGTGAAGGTCCTGTGTAAGGAGGACTCCTCTGTGGAGTAAGCACAGACTCCTTCACACTCTGCAGTCCTACTCATAATTAAAACTAGCACTAAAGCAAACTGAACACTTACTACAGTCATATATTATACAGAATACAGAGTTAGTACATTTTCTCTTGAGAACTCTGTTTATATTAGTAGCCTGTGAATTGTTAGTTAAAATAAGCTCAATGCTCAGTAAAGCAGCACTTTAAGTGTCCTTTGAGTTAACAATTCCAAGTGCCTTACAAACACAAAGGTCACTCTAAACCATCACCATTACTCCAAGACAGCAAGCCCTTGAGTATCATTTGAGTAAGCAGTAATACGTAAACAAGAAATCTACCTCGCTGCTGTGCACACTTGGCTCTCCTGTTGTCTGTTCATTCCACAGAGGGAGCAAAATCTTATTTTCTCACTCCATTAGATATTCTTAATTATTTATTAAATACATATAAATATCTTTCGTCTTCATAAGAGAGAGAAAACTAACTCAATAACTTCCTGTACCACACAACCACTGCACAAGCTGCTAGGAGGTACGCTTTTGTGCAACACTGTACCTATGGACACCGTGATTCCCAACACCACAAGTCATCCACTTCCTCAGGAACTATAATCCGCATCCTTCATTCTAGTAAGACTGCTAGCACCATTACCCAAAAGGACCCGCATTTACGTATGACCATCAGCAGTTTTCCTACAGTTTTTTCAACAAAAATTTCCTCCTTTCTCTCAAATACGACCTTAATTAAGTGAGACACTTGCTTAGAAAAGCAGCTTGGGTATGTGGGGTTTTTTGTTCTGCTTACTTTGTGCCACTGATGCAAGTGGAGAGGTTTTGGACGTGAATTAGGACACACACTTAGGATGAAAAAAAAAGTTACCAATTTTTCCAAATACTCAATTTAAAGCAGTTACTTGCATAGTCTACCCAACCTTGTGGCATGCAGATATCAAAAGTGTGTTTTGCTATTTTTTTCCCCTGCAATTGCTTTAGAGAAGTAATCTTTTTCTTTTAAAAGAAGTTAAAAGAGGTCATACATTCAGGATTGCATTGCTGATGTTAGATGACCCAGTCCCACAATCAATGAGATTTTGCAGACTCCTGTGTCCATAAACAAATCTTATTAGGAAAAACAGTGTTCCCACAGAGACATGAGGATCTGCCTGCAAAGATGCAACCGCAGGGCTAAGACCAGAGCTGTCATCTGGTGAGCGCTGGCTTTCATTACAGTGCAAGAACGTTGTCAACTCTGGGTAAACAAACCCGTTTCCTCTGGCTGGAACGACAAACCCCTTTTAAAATGCTAGACTATCTCATAATAGATTTAATTGCTGTTGCTAATCAGGAAGAAAAGAAAACACAGGATACAAAGGAATATCACAGAATTGTGTATGAGGCACATCTAATTAAAAAAGAGCATAACACAACAGAATATCATCAATCAAAGAACAGCCAGAACTCTGTCTTAAAAACTCCTCCACAAGAGGGAAACCAGAAGTTAAATTTTAACATCAGAGGAAACAATCCTTTTATTTTTTTTTCAATTGACAAAGACATTTTCTCAACATTTCTAATTCTGTCAAATCAAGCATTTTTCATTTTTGTCTGATGTTTACAGATAGAAACTGACAGGCCACTAAGTAAGATTTATTGCTTTCTTTCCTGCACCTGACTGCCCTTCCCAGTAGGGAACAGAATGAATATTTCAGTGCAAAAGCAGGAAACAAGAGCAGAAAAATGAACAGGGACAGGCAGCTTTGCTGCTCTTCAGAACACTGAATAGAAATCCTTCCAGCGTGACAAATGTTGATTTAGGTTTAAAGCGATCTGCTAATAAAAAAAAAAAAAAAAAAGATGTTTGCATTTGTTTTACTTTCACAATGAAAGATTAGAAACGCTACAAAAATCGTGGTGCTCCAGCTACCAGAATAGATGAAATAATGAAAACCGAATTCTTTTACTATCTCCAATAGCAAGTGACACAACACTTCAGTGTGGTATTATTTGAAACCATTTCCTATAACATATTTTCAGGGTTCCTGACACCTGGGTAAGTCTCCCAGCTGTTGGCATTAACTCGGCAGCAACTATAGGTTTTACAATTACTGTCATCTTGACACTAGCCGGTGGTTTTGAGGTTAATTTCAGATAGTCCTCACTTGCTCCTGACTGAGCCAAGTCAGTTATGAATTATCTGTGCCACAAGGTGAGGAGACAATTAATAACATTTCTGGAAACAAGTGCTGCAATGACTAGTACCAACAGAAGGAGTGCACTGGACTTTAGTTAGGACCTTCACCTCTGTAGTTGTATTTATTATACAGCCAGATCCCAAAGTCTTGAGAGCATTTTTTGAACATTTTTCCCAGGAAACAGTCTGGGTCCAAGAGCAACCTACTAGCTCTGGGCCAGCGCTGGTCCTGCTGGACCTGAGCAGAGCACATGTGAAATGCCACACCAGTGCATGAGCCCACCTTCTGCCCAGGGCTGCACCAAACTCTCACATCTTCCTCCCAGGATACAGAAGAGGACAGCGCATCAAAAATAAGCAGCTCTGCTCGAGGCTACAGCGTTGTCTTTACAGCGGTCAAAGACGAGCCAGAGCTAATCACCACAACGGCACACGCTGACACCTGGGTCAGCCTCAATGCTCTTCAGCGCTTTGAGTTTTGGGAAGGCTTTCTGGTTTGCAAGCGTAGCATCAGACCCAGAGCACCTCTGCCCATCATTAGCCTCCCACTGGTCCCCAAGGCCGAGGGTCACTGACAGCCCAGTGGAGCAAGCCCTGCTCTCCTAGGGTTGCACCCACCTGGAGCTCAGCAGCTTGGCTGGATGCGG
>NW_010420258.1:93295-116394 GCF_000710305.1 Buceros rhinoceros silvestris
CGCTGCCTGTGCTGCCCAAGCCAAACCCAGCCACAGGGACGTCCCAGGCACTGTCAGTCAGGTTGGCAAAATTTAAACGGGCACCAATTCTGTAAAAGCATCACGAAGAAAACAAAGCGCGCTTCCCATCCTTTACAGACCTTGGTTTGTCACACCTTCACATGAGAATATTGACCAGCCAGAGCAGCCTTTAGATTTTATTGAGAATTTCAGCAAGTCATTCCCTCCCTGGATGTTAACCAGGTTTCTGTCCCATGGGGATGCCGGCAGAGGGAGCACAAGTTAAGCTGTTACACAGCTTACAGGGTCGTCTTGGGGTTAGGAGATGTCAGAAATCCCAGGAACAGGACTAAGTTCAAAAAAAAAGCCTTAGTTTGGTAAATAATCTCAGATGCTCTCTTCTCATTAAAATTCTCCAAACAGCACTAGTTCTCATACAGCTCCCTCCCTCACACATACAAACAATATCACAGCTGTATAAAGCAGGAGGGACGTTTCATTTAAAAATAACGACAGTCTGCGGTCTTTCCCACAACCCTGCTCAGCACTGACTGTTCCACAGTGCTGGGCTAGAACGTGTTAAAAGACAG
This sequence comes from Buceros rhinoceros silvestris, assembly GCF_000710305.1. Classification (NCBI taxonomy): domain Eukaryota; kingdom Metazoa; phylum Chordata; class Aves; order Bucerotiformes; family Bucerotidae; genus Buceros; species Buceros rhinoceros. The sequence goes on from NW_010420258.1 coordinate 93,886, forward strand.
ACGGTCTGCAGTGGCAAGAACCTGGAAAATATAGATTCTGTAGTCAAAGGGGACTCTCCATCCCAATCTAAGTCTGAAAGAGCCACAGGGTAGTATTTCGAACAGAAGATCCCGTTCAGTACAAGAATACAAAGCTTCTCATTGACACACCTGTGACAGCAGCAGGCATCAGCACTCAAACCTCGAGAGAGCTCTTGGACTCCAGATGACGCAGCAATTCAGGAAGCCGCACCTAAGTTCCCGGCTTTTGAAAGCTGAGATTGTAGAAGTATGCAAATAGCTCCACTGGAGCCTGTGGCACCTGTGAGCAACAACCCTATCTCCTCTGCAAACCACTAGGGCAGTACAAGTCTTTTTCACAACTTGAGGAAACAACAAACACGGCCAAGCTTTTAGATTTGCGTTGTCCTTTCCAGAATACTCCAGTGTGATGGTCACCAGCTCACAGAAACAAATCCATTTAAAAAATATGCTTATTACAAATATTCGACTAGTTTTTTTTTTTAAACATAATAAAATTTAAAAATCCCTTTTTTCATTCTATTAGCCTTTTTTGTTACGGTTTCACTGATGGCAAAAGAAAAAAAAAATCCTTTTCTAGCTGATTATTATACCAAAGAAGTCACATCATACCATGAAGAGTCCCCCCCTGTAGAAACAACTACAGAGAAGTTAATCAAATGGAAGTAACTGGATTAGTGAGATATTTCCAGATTTAATTCAAATGTACATAGCAACAAGTACAAACCCTCTCAAGATATCAGCAGTAGCTAACACACGTAATTACTTCAGTTGCTTTTTAACTGAAGAATTTCTAAGTAGATATATTGAGTCTGAAAATCTTCTTTTAGGAAGGCCAGTAATAAATGGTACAAACTGGCAGAAAGGCGGCAAGGCATAAAACAAACAAATTTTAATGTACCGTAACTTACACACATCTGACTTGCACTTTGAAATTGGAACGAAGGCAGGAATTGCAGAATTAAAATATCATAAAGGAAGAGTTTGTTCCAGTTATATTTAGTTATTTCTTTCTGTGCTGTTCATGTGTATTTAAGATTGCTTACGCAGTCATAAACTCCAAGAACATTTAACAGGAAGAACTTTTAGACCACAAGAGAAAAAGTAACTGCTAATTTATCTACTAATGTCAAGAAAGCACTGTTTTTTTAAAAGCTTATGTACACTTGCACAATCAAGAGCTTAGCTACAACCCATTAGTACCTGGAGAGCTCATGAGTCGACCATTTAATATCATCTCTATTGTGATAATTCAAGAAAAGGTGGTGATGAATGTAATAAACTTCAACTAAATTCCCTGTAACAAAAGGAACTTGTTAGGCATAAAAGCCTTTGATAATTCCTCACCCCAAACTCAGGGCAGCCTTAATTTTTCGAGGTGCGATATGCAGCGTGCACAATGAGTTGGATTTGCTGCACAGGTACAGATCAACAGCAAGCTGGCACCCGAGGGCCAAACCACAGGTAACAAGACTCACGACTACAAGAGCTGCGCTCAAATCTCAGTATTCTGAAATCCCACTCCACCCCAAAATAAATTATGAAATGGGTCAGTGTCAGTAAATCAGTGTCAAAGCTTTGGGATGCCAGTCTTGTGTCCTGTCAGCAACAGAAAAACCTAGGTCTCCAGTCAAATAAAGCATCTGTTTCTAACAAGGGCTGATGGCAAACCATCAGGCATTAAAACTGTCAGCAGCCCATGATGGACAACTGAGCCCACACCGAAGAGCTAGTGCATGTTTTAAATCTCTGTTTTCACCCGAGATTCGCACAACTGGAACAGGCTATTAAACCACTGTATATGTATTAACACTATGGTATGTCCTGCTCTGAACCACAGAGAGCACTGTAAAGGGCACCACACAACTGTAGAACTGAAGGATGAGCAGATGCTGTCACAGCTCCATCCCCAACAAAACAAAACCCCCTCAAACCTGCAGAAGTCCAATATCCAAATGCTTGGAATCTGGTGAGAAACACTGTCAGCCCTAGAAGCAACTCACAGACTAACACACCAGGCAAGGATGGGAACAGTACAAAATGTATCACATATTTAGTGATCAGGTCTTCTACAGTTAGGGAAGATGATACATATATTTGAAATTATATTTGATGTAAGTAAATATGAATGGAATTAAAAATATGGCATCTACAATGGAAACTCATTACATTGGGAAGTGATACAGAAAACATCCAGATGTCTTCTTAGAGGTTTGTGTTTTTGCTGATTAAGGAAACAGCTGCCTTAGTAAAATTACTCTTATCCACCAGTAACAAAGAGTATCCTTTAGCACAATTCCTTTGTTAAGCCACAAGCATCTGATTCCTAATTTTCTTTTTTTAATCCTGTGTACCCAACCCTGAGTGCTGTAACAACAAATTTAGATAGCTGGCTCCTTTTACATCTTGCAAGCTATTGTATCCAAACAAGGAATAGTACTTTGCATACGAAACTCTCCTTTCAAGCAGGTGAGGTTGAGAGGTGACTTGTCACACCATCTGTGGGAAAGCAGGGGGTGTGGTGGAGGAGCCTGATAAACTTTGCATGGTGAATCAATAATTACATCCTTAATGCAGCATACAGTGCTAACATGAGATTCATTCCTGGCCTTGTAAATTTGACTGTATCTTTTAATTCTGATACCATTAAGTCATTTAGAGTGATGCCTTCACTCTAAAGTATGCTCCTAGACCACAACAGCAGGCACAAAAAAGGCTACCATCACTCAGTGAATGTAAAGGATATTCTATTTGCTTCTTGATGTAAACTCAATAGCAAAGGAAGAGCTGTTTGTTTCAGCCAATGTTATGTGATACTTGTAAGTTTGTTTTAGTGTTAAGGAAAAGAGTTTTAAATGATGATTATCAAATATACAAGCACAACAAGGAGAAGAGGATACCAAGTACACCTACCTTGTTCTGCTCATTTCTTTCTTCTAACTTAATTTACTCACTTTGATTCTTTACTCCAACATTAGAACAAAAGCTTACTGAAACAACTCTCAACAGCTGAAAGCTAAAGGGTCCTTGTACGAAAGGGTCAAGGTTAAGGATCTCCATTGTTCTGCCATCTTCCTTGAACTGACTGCTAGCAAATAGGTACCTGCAGAGCATACCTGGTCAGCCTGCTGAGCCAACGAGAAAAGACAACTACTCTGTCTCTTTGCTCTGGTTCCCCTCAAAAGGGTGGTGAATTCTTCCTGCATCACCACATAGCCTCGATCTGACACCATGCCAGGTATTTTAAGTCAGGTGTTTTTACCACTCAGAGGCCAGTCCTCAAATGGTTAAAATTTACACTGACAGCATCCTCAGAGCAGACAGCACAGAGTAGCTCTCTCCAGCCAGCTGAGGGTTAGTTCCTTCTGGAGAGAGTTACTCCCATTGCTGTAGAGCTATTGTCATCGGCCTGCAGTGCTAATGCTGGGGCCCTAAGAAAGAGAAGTTTTCCCTCTTCCTGTTGTTTTCACACAAAGTGCTCCAGAAAGCCTAGGGGCTGTATTTTCATGAAGCTGCGATGCAAGTTCACAGAGTCACAGAATGGCTGAGGTTGGAAGGGACCTCTGGAACTCATCTGGTCCAACCCTGCTGCTCAAGCAGGGCCACCTAGAGCCAGTTGCCCAGGACCACATCAAGATGGCTTTTGAATATCTCCAAGGATGGAGACTCCACAATCTCTCTGGGAAATCTCTGCAGTGCTCAGTCACTCTCACAGTAAAAACATGTTTCCCGATGTTCAGAGGAAACCTCTTGTGTTTCAGTTTCTGTGGAAAGTTTTATATAAATGTTAGATGCACACTGAGACACAGCATTAGGGCATACAAAGGTCAGCGTCATAGTATAGTCCTCAGCGACTTTTGTCCAAGCTATAGCTTCAGTAGACACTGAAACAACTTATCAACAAGTCTCCTCTTGGAAGGTAGAGGCGGCTTGCTTTAGAAAGAAGAAAGAAGTAAACTAATAATAACAAGAACTAATGACAAGTGAACTACGTGCAGCGCAGGTGGCAAAAGGATTAGGACAAGGAACAAAGCAGAATGAGAATCCAAACTGACAAGTTTGAACACTGAAGTTTTAAAAGCAAGTCATGGTATTTGGCACAGAATTAGAGAGTTCCAGCCTTTACAGAGTCTTCATTAAACACAAGAAGCTTAAGGAGTCTCATTTGTAAAGTTTACTCTGATGTCCTTTACCAGAGATCCTCCGTTCCTCTTCATACATGGCCAATTCCACTAACCATTAATTTGACTTTTAGAATGTTTCTTCTGCTCTTTAAACATATCAAATTTAATGAGCATTCACTGAAAATTAATGTTGTATATTAAGGCTGTCCAATGTTTAAACAGTAAAGCGCTTCATTTAATCCTTATCCTAGGATTGAAGCCGACACTGGAATTTCCAGGTTTTGTGATCTCAACATACTGGAAACATCATAAATTTCCTAAAAAGTAAAATTATCACATGTACAAAGACAGCCCCAACTGTCACTCCATTAGATTTATGGCATGGGCCACTTAGGAACAAGCCATTTGCTCATAAAACTCTCTCACTGCAGCAACTCCAGACTACTGCTGTTTCACTTTAATACACAAGATGTATATATACACAAGATATTTATACACAAGTGTATATATCGAAAATGAACCGAGACTTTTAGCTGTTCCAGCCTTCATGTTTCAGTGCTTTCTCATATTACAAGTAAATGCCGATAACTGTCACATCTCCTAACGTCTTAGAAACTACTTCCTTCGTTTGTTTTGGTAACTTTCATTAAAAACAATGGGATTGAGAAGCTGCCTTTTGGATAAATTCAGCTTGGATTTGCAGCTGCGTGAACAGCTTAGCTTGACTCCATGACAGGTGAGTTTTGTAACACCAGCAGTGGTGCTGACGAAGTTTTCCTAAGAAGTTATGTTTCTGAGGAGGGGAACATGTTATAAAGTTAGCATAATCTGCAGGTTCCTCCTCCCACGGGACCTCTGTCACACCATTTAGCGGCCTTTTTATATAAGTAATGGAAGAAGAAAACACCTCTTTTGTATAGCAGCAAAAGAAGATGATGGTTTAACTCGATGCTTTCCTTCTTATTGATGAGATTTCTATGATAAGACAATAGTCACTGAATTGTCTGACCAGCAATGGGCATATCCAAAAGGATGCTAAATAAAGTGCTCGTGTATCTTCCTTACATTAAATATAAGAAATGTGAACTCTCTTGTAGTTCTGTTTATACAAGCCAAAAAGGAGGCTTCAAGAGAGAACTGTGATTTAAGAAGCTGCTTTTCTATTGTAAGGTAAATCACCAGGCAGACTAATTCAATTCCTTTCTGTTTACTGTAAGACTATTTCTCTTACTGGACAAGCCATAAAACTAAAGTGACTCAAATATAAGGAGGCAAGCAGACATTTCCAATTCTTAAGTGTCAGGAACAAGTGCTCTCACTGAAGAGCAGTGCTGCCAGCAAGCCATAAATTTTCAAGCAATTCAACTGCTTCTCTGAATTCCCTGCAGTTAGAAGGGTTTTTTACAGTTAAACTTCAAAATCATTCGTATAATTAGACAGCCGTAAGATGTTTCCTCCAAAGATAAATATTATTTTTGAATGCAGTGTATATTTGGAGGAAATAATGGTTAGAAGTATTTATTAAGATTTCAAGTATGCATATTAGCATATATAGGTATCATCAAATTGTTTTCCACACCCCCACTTGAAGCGAGGGGAAAGAAAAAAGACATGACAGTCAATTAAACTCTTACTGTTACAATTACCAAAACTCATGCCATGGCTTTAGGGTTTTATTTTACAATTTGACTGAACACTTCACACAGCCATTCAATTTTGTAGGTTTCACTAAATTATTTTTATATCTGATGGTATGTAAATTAAAACGTATTACCTTAACTGTAATGTCAAGTTGGAACTAGATACAAAATAAGTCTTAAAAGTATGATTTAGAAAAGGGGCATCTTAGCACCAGCTACACTCAGTGCTTCTACCACCAACTGTCATAGTCCATCAAGAAAAAAATCGGTTAAGCAAGGAGTTCTTCTGGCTATCTCAGTAAGTCTTTACTTCTGGCCTTGGGTCAGTTAATAACCATAGTAACTTAACACATAACCTACAAGCAAATCAGAAAGGCTGATGACATTTAATGTTGGAGTAAGTCTGCTAAAACGTGCTGAATACCACTCCCACAGTCTCCTGCAGCAGTGTGGCAATGTTTGCCCAGAACATCTCTGCAGTAATTGATCTTGCCTAGAATCAGGAAGATTATTTGTTCTTCCCTCTAGAATATAAATGGAAATAAAAGCAACTCTGGAGAGAAAAGACTGAGCACAGGCTGAAGGATGTTTGTAAGAGATACCCTACAGGCAGCAAATGCAGATGAGAAGGTTTCAGTTATTCACTGGTTTTGCATGATAAAAGAAAAGATTGAAATTGTCTGCATGCTATGAATACTGGTTTTAAGAAGAAGTTGCGGAAAATAACATCCTTTAAGGACTGGCATTGTGAGCTGCTGACTTTGTTCTGCAGCTGCTGGTTTGAAGAAAACAAGAAAGAGTTTTCAAAGCAAAATGGAAGAGAACAAAGTTCACAGCATATCCTTTTCACATGATGATCCTGAGGATATCCTGGACTGTAAAATTATCTAGTCATGCTTGCAGAAATTAAGGACAACTTGCTCCCCAAGAGACAACATTACTTTAAACTGCACCAGTGTGGTTGTTTTGCTTAGCCTGCAAAAGCAAATGACTGCCTGAAGGCTGAAAAAAGAAACAAACCAGACACATCCAGTTCTTCAGAGTAACTAGTGACAGAGCCTTTTTGATGGGTCCTTGCATCTGAATCATAAGAAAAACCAGAACTGGCCCTTGATGCCAGAAGAAGATTGCCTTCTGTTAACTGAAGCTGTTTAAATACATCCTAAACTATTTTCTCTAGAAGAAACAAAGTAAGATTTATGTGAAACATTGGCAGTACATACTAGTCATCGTTGTTCAAAATCTTCATGGGAGTGATTTTCTGATATTCTCAGCCTTAAGAAAAGTTTGCAGTTTGCCTATCTCTGTGCACTTAGCCCTATGCAAAACGAGCCCTTATTATTCACTGATCTGAGGAAACCAAAGATTTATCTTTCAAATGCTTCATGACAGCTCTGTTTAGGGGCAATCCCCAGCCAAAACCCCACACTTCACTTGGCATGCACCGTGCTGGAAGTGGCACAGGATTTTCCATGTGTACATCTCTTCCAAATTCCTTCTCAATCATTTGCACATGCAAATACACTCTGCATATGGCAGAGGCAAGCTTCTGGCACAGGAGAGACAGGAACTGCACTCATTTATCAACCACAACATTTATCAACATCTCTCAACTGTTGCATTTTTATGAACAAATGGCAAACAAATGGATTCCTGCAATTTCCAAAACACCTGGAAAAAAATCCCGCCTTATCTTTCCTTTCCAATCTTCCGTATTTCTTGAAAATCACAAACAACAAATACTGCCAAAAAAATCCACAAGCCAATTAGCACTCTCCATAGATTGGTCCCAAGAGCTTATGCTAACTGCAAGTCAGTGAACCTTGTTTGTATCTGTTTCAGGTTTGATCTGCTGAGCAGGATGTATTGCCAAATCCAAAGGATACTAAATGAATACCTGTTTCTTCTGCAGCAAAGATACCATTATCTGTACCTACCGCTGGAAGCACAAAGGGCATGCGAGAACAGCAATGATGTTCTCATTTCAGGCATTCAATTTGCCAATGATTTTCAGTTAAACTGAAGCAGCAGGACTTGTATGTGGCACCAAGTGATGTTTTGTAATGAATCTCTAATCTGATCCTTCAAACAGCAAATTGGATGGGGAACTTTCCCAATTTCACCATTAATTTCTATTCACTTGATCTGTATTTAAAATACTTAGAATTAATTAATGCTTACAAATTCTTTAATAGAAGTAATTAAATTTTTTGCAAAGAGATACAGAAGTAGAATTCTTCACTAAAGTCAAATTTGGGAATCTGATGGAATGCCTTAGGAGTTGCCGATAGAATGAAAAACACGGTCATCTTCTACTGGATGGTTTATGCTTTTATCTGCTCTAAGCTAATAAGGAGAGTATGTTATCATCTGCTTAACCCACAACTTAATGAAAAACAACCTCCAAATCGATTCAGTCTATGGAGACAAAGCACAAAATGGAATCTTACATAAACGAGCTATACACTGTGAAAGACTTAGACGAGGAAATGAAAAGTTACTCCATCCCCAGAGTGAAACACAAGTATGTACTATTTTCACCCGTACTTTTGGGGAGAGAAAAAAATGTAAGAACGGTGATTCAGTAACATTTATTACTTATCTATCTGAACTTTATATACATCCACAGAGAGAATATACTTTCCCAAATATTGTATATAGCCTAGAATTAAAGAAGGAAAATTAATGCTGATCTATTCCCACTGTCAGCACCAACTGAGATATTTTTATGTTGCTTTCACTTGCAGAAATAAGTCAAAGTCTTGGCTGTAGAATTATACATAAGGATAATTCTTTAGATGTGGATAGTCTGTTTGCAACAATCTCAACACTGCTTGCAAATGGCTCCACAGAATCCTGTATTTAACCATGTGTTCTGCATTTTCTATTAAATTTGCAGAACAAGGCAATCCCACCAAGTCTTCAGGCAATATGTTTCTACTCTCCCATTACTCCTTTTTTTAATAGCAATTGCATTTGGTGCTGCAAAATGACAGAACTGAATAGTAAGAGAGAAATGAGAGACACAAATGTCTTCCGTGCTGAGCCTCTCTGCAGATGCGTTGCGACTCTGGACAGACTGTTGATAGCGTATCATTTCTTCTGTATAGTATATTAATTCACACGCAAGGAAATCTTCTCTTTTGGGTCCATCTAGAGCAGCTGCTCAAACGGAAAGCACCCACACTAGTATTTCTAGTAGATGGGCCCTCTCCGACTGTTCTGTAGAACCACAATCAAGTGAAACTGCAGGAGCTGGTTGAGAGCCAAATCCTCAGAGCAAACAAACCAGCTCCCTCTCAGCTGCTTGAATTCTACTTAATAATACAGCTCATGAGCTCATGTCAAACACACCAGCTGTTACAATCACATATTACTTAGCTCTCATTATCATCCATTCTCCTTTCTACCAGTTTACCAGCATTAGCATCAGACTATAGAAGTCTGGAGGTGAGCAGGGATTTTTGTTAAAATTAATGTAATGAGCGATAAGGCTTTCTGGTTTAGTTATTTCTAAAGGCAACCCATGAATGTAAAAACATGCCAAAGAAATTTGCCATGAGACAAACCAATTTTTTTAGTTGTTTTGAAAAAACTTCCCAAACAAACTCTTTCAAGTTATGCAGTAGGGAAGCCAACAAAAGTGGAAAACATGGTTGTGTACAGGTCAGAGTTCTAAACTCATGTTTCTCAGACCAAAAATGAAGGCTCTGACTCCCAGTTTCACAGTACGCCTAGCTACGGCAGGTGCAGCAGGCTGTCACCACAGCTTCTCCATTTCCGTGCAGTAGATATTCATGCTGATGACAGACCTCTGAAAGAGGAACGCTCCTACTGCTCAACTCCAGCAGACAGCAATTTACTGAATTAATGTAAATTGCCACTGTAAATTGCCACAATTTTCGCTTTTAGTGGAGTAACCTGAGGGTCTTTATCATAAGGCACCAAAATTGTTGGTGATGGCAATTGATTACATGCTTGAGGTACAGGCGGCAGCAGCTTCACCGTGCTTCAGGTATTTAAGCGCTGAGAAACAGTTTGTAGTTGTGGTATGTTTACGTGGTATCAGCAATGCCAAAGTAGAGAGGAAAGAGAAGGAAAAGCAAGAAGCAAAATTTGAAGTAAGTGCAAGACTAGAAATCTGCACCTCTGTTACCATTCTTTGAAGTTTCCTCAGAATTATGTGTGGGGCCAGCTTGAGAGGCAGAGTCGCACAGAGCAGCTGAGCAAGTAGCATTGGGAGAAAGGGGACAGAAGTATGAGGAACGAGGAAGCTTCTGGAGTATAGGGAACCTATTTAACAGAGACCGGTTTCACCAACAGCGACAGTGTAATTGCACTGCAGGAACTTAAGACACAAAAATAGAAGACTGAAGGGCAATCTGCCTCCAACAGCAGAACATCTACATCAAAGAAAATCTTCGGAGTCAAGGTTATCTCCAGAATGTGAGTCCATAGGGATTCTGTAGTACATTTTGATGCAGTTAGCACAGAACGAGAATAGCGTCAGATCTATTAAAGCTGGTGAAGAGACTGAAACGCTAATGGGGAGTACATACTGTGATTGTGGGAAACAGAGGAGATTTTAAATCCTCCCGTCCCTGAGTAGGCTGCTAAGCGCTACCTCAGAGCAGATACAAACCATGCTTTTATAGGCTGTAACGACAGCTGCTTGCACAAACTCAGAGTCTATAAGAGAAAAAGTAACTTTTAACTTAGTTTGACGTATTACTCTCTAACAGATACTCCAATTCAAGATGTTGTTATAAACATTACCAAAATCAATCTGTTCTTTAAGTTTGGAAAGGACCAGCTGAAACAAACATAGGAAGAAACAGCCAAATGGATAAAATGCTTGGAGATAACTTGGAGGATAAAAGATAAGGTTCAGATTCACAAGATTCTCAAATCAAAAGGCTCGGGTAACTTGTAGCTTCTTTTGGTGTGACTTTAAAGCAGGCAATTAAAAGCAAAGGTATATTAAGTCCAATTAAGGAATACAGAAACTGATAATGTCTGACAAGGTAAATGAAAAACTATTAAGTCATGCTGGAAGTCATTTTTGAAGAACCAGTTTTCAAAGATAAAAAACAAAATAAGGGAAACGTGAGGCTTGCTAGAGAGCCAGGAGGAGCAAAGAGATATCTGTGTAAAAGAGCACAGTGTGTGAAACAGAGCTGTTGCAGGAAAGCTAAATTTGCCCCAGTGTCCTTGAAGAGCCTACACAGGTTCCTGTGCAAGGGGATTCTTAAAAGGACAAGCCTAACGCGCTGTCCCAATGTTGAGGCTGGACTAGACGACCTCCTGAGGTCTCTTCCAAGCTGAATGACTCCGGGATTCTATGAAATACAGAAGCTAAAAAAAAAATCATAAATCGATAAAAATGAAACATATCCTCAAGATCATTTCGGAGCTCTACATGAACTAAAACATGACACCACTGAAGTACTGATGTATCACTCAAAGTGGCAGCAGATGGATAGTAGGTGGCAAACAGGGCTGCAGAAAACTACAGGCAATTGCAGTCTTCTAGTTTCTACCAGAGAATTCTACTGCCAGTCTGCGAAGATGCTTAAGGAGGAGTTAAGTGGCACTCACACAGAAGTGATCAAGCTGATACAGTGTGTCTGGAGTTTCAAACACCATTAAAAACAAGCTTCCAGGACATAAAAGGAAAAGTCCTCTTGTTAATTAGTGTCAAGTTTAGTGAAATAAAGCAGGAGATAAAACATGCGGTCAGTTCTCACACTGAGGTAAGATCCCCAAGGCATCTATACAGGAATTTACACTCCTGATTTGCAGAAATAGGCCAATACCTTTGCACAGTATCCTCCTACTATTCCAGACTGCTAAATGATTAATTATGTAATTTTTTTGTATTTATGGAATTTAAACATTCTGTATGAAGAGAGACCTCTACACAAGAGGGAGAGTCAGAGAAGAAAAAAGCTACAGCTAAATTCTGGAGAATGTCATAGCACTATATGAAGTCAGCAGTGTTTTGTGGTCAGCCTGGCAAAGGCAGCTCTAGATCAATAAGATCTGCATCATTATTTCATCTCTGCTCCTCATTAGTAAGACAGCACTATCATCACTGACAGATGGTTGTTTTAAGCGGGCAATGATTAGGTCTGAAGTCAGACAGGAGGCCAAGATCATCAAGTGAGGCTGAATAGTGGCACTGCAACTCCCATCCTAAACGCAGATATAAACTAATTAGGTGATGTGTCATTTTTTTTTTTTTTACTTCTAATTAACGGGTGGTAGAGAGTAATAGATGAAACTCGAAGTCCAACATTAATCATCATGAAGAACAGTTTGTTGTGGTTTTTTTTATTCTTGCATGCTGATCAGGATAAATTAGTGTTCCTTCATAAAGGATATGCTGCAGAGTAAAAAAAAAAATTAAAAAACTGTCACATTTCTGCTTCATGCCATGGAGATAAATGGCAATATGAACATCATTATCAACTTTATTTTGTCTTCCTCCACTGAAGTTAACTATCTTTAGTCCTAAGTTATATTATGCAGGAAGAACAGTTGCTGAATCCAAAATATTTTAACTCGGGGGGTGGGGGTGGAATTATTCATCCCATTCAAAAAATTGAAAAGCTTCAAAGGAATCTGGGAACTTCCCAGCTAGATCTGAAACTCACATGCTCCTTACTCACTTCAGAGCATTTTGGATTTACTTTACAAACAGCAATTAATAAAAGCTAATTCTGTTTCTGCCTGGGCAATGTATTCCCTGACTGCAGAACCAACCTTCAAGTAAAACAGTCCCTTACTACACAGCTTTAGCAACACTGTTAGAACCTGCTATCAGTACACCGGAAGAGCTGGTCAGATCAGTATTTAGGCTTGTATGTTCTCTCCAAGCGGTGCCATATGCTTACCATGACCTTCAGCACCAGTATGACAGTGGGAACAGTGCTCAGGAATAATGGCTGTCACCTTTACAAACTCCACAAAAGGTCTTAGCTGCTCTTAGAGGATGCAGTGTTGTCCTCCTCCAAAAGCTGACAAATTACCTCCTTATATAACTACACGTGGAAGTGTGTTTTAAGCAAGAGACAAAAAAAATTATCTGGGTCTGTAGAACACGGGATCTCATTGCATGCAATACTCCTGACTCCGTATATCAAAATTTCACATCAGGCTATCAAGCACATCAAAGCAGTTGTAGAACAAATCTCTCCCCTACTAGACATCTTATTTTCCAGTTAAAAATAAAAATCAAAAGTTGTATACTAAGTTGCTTAGAAGAGGAATCGCATGTCTGCTTTATTTTAAATGAAATGATCAAGAAAGTTTGCAAAAAAATGTGTACTGCTCTTATGGGTTAAACTTACCATATCACAGGCTCCTCCAGATGCTTTCATACAAACAAACAATGAAAAAAGTACTAGCAGTGCTTTAAAGAGGCCAGGTTTATTCTTAATAACCCCTTACAGTCACTGACTCATGCAAAAATACCAAGAAAGCATTTACATGCAATATTACTATGAGGGACTTGAAAGAGGAGTTCTTAAAAAGTTAATCGTCTTGAAATCAAGTTTTCTGGTATTGGTAGCTGTTTTACAAATGAAGTTTGGTATTTGACTGGAATTCTTTTTAGCTGGGGTTTAAATAGCAATCATAACATTAAAAAAAATAATGTGACTTACAGTGTATGACAGTCTTCTAGCACTTTTAGATATTTCATAGTAATTCTAGTAAGGCAGAAATTGTAGAAAGTTTAATAGAATTCACCTCAAGTGAGCACCACATGCAGTTATCAAGAGGCAAAGTATTCAATTTGTTCATTTTTAGAATTATTCCCATTGGTGCCTTTATCTAAATGAACTATTATGTGAGTAGGATGCTTTAGGAACTACTCAGTATGATAGGATATTCTTTAATCATGATTAGTCAAGACTTACAAGTGATTATAGAACATAAAATGTGTTACAGCTTTGGATCATTACCCATGGAAATGTAATTCCAAAGTACAAACAATCATTATTACCGTCACTCCTTTTACCGAAACATAGCTTTCTGTAATTAGGATATTGATAAGTCAGCACAGCAAATATCAGTTAATCTGATAAAGAATTAAATGAGCTTTTAACTGGAAAAGCTTAATCCTCCAAAACAGCCTGCAAACAGGTTGTTCCACCTTCTTAGGAACACCCACTAATATAATGGACTAATGGATGATTAAAGATGTATCTTCTATGGTGGCAGCCAGCCTCTCGGGTGTCTTCAGTCCTTTCCACCCCTGTCGGCAGCACCAGTGAAGGACAGACCCACTCAACATGGGAAGTCTCATGCTGCTGCCCAGCTGCTCTGTCCTCAGAACAGCTGTGCCCCACTCCTCCCCTAGGCAGTAGTTGGCTACTGCTTTGGTGTCTGGGATTTAGGAGACAAATCGGGAAGTTTCCCCAAATCCGAGAGAAGCAGAGCCCGCTCAGTTGTGCTCTCTAAGCACTAGGACAACCCTTAGTTTAGGAACGTCATTCTGTTTCGGACAGCAGATACCTGTCAAAGAGTGTGAAACCAGCAGCAAGCACAGATGCTGTCTTTCCCAGCCTGCAAGAGCTCAGGACTCTCCTTACTCACGCGTCATCTTTGTGTTTAGAAGCCCGGTTTACTTTCATTAATGAGTCTGTCCATTTTTAGAATGGACACTAGCATTCCAGTATCACCAACATTCCACTGCAAAGAGTTCCACTTAATTGTCTATTGTGTGAAACACTTTGTTTTGTTTTAAACGTTTCCTCACTTCATTTGTACAAGAGTTTTATTTGAGCACCATCGTCGCTCTCAATTTAGTCCAAGAGGTGGTGGTAAAACCACCTCTCTAAAGACGAAGAAATGCTTGAGAAGTGGTGACTAGGAGTAATTTAAGGGAACCTATAGGCACTGATTGAACATGAGACTGCACATGAACAGACAGAAGATATAAACTATCGGCACATATATGAAATCAACAGCACCACTAACAAACGGTTCAGGAATTTCTTGGCAGACAGCTGCCACTTGATGTAAGGGCTCACATACAGCTGTCTACTAGCTTGTTGCCTGCCAAGAAGCAGCCCCTGCTTCCATCAGAACCACTTAATTAAAGTGTAGCTATAGGTCGTGTACTGGAAAAGTTCACTCCTCTTTGCAAGTAGATCTGCAGTGAAAGATACAACTGTTTAGTCACAGAAGGCAGAGCTTTCAGCTCTAGGCACCCTTAGATGTGCTTATTTCTAATTGCTGAGTTACTGTAGAAGAACAAGTGATTTCCTCCAAGAGTCAGAGATGGAACATTAAGTAAAACAATATTTAGTAAGATCAAGAAGCCAGCTACAAAGAACCTCATTTTTTTCCCCATTACTGTTAAGTGTGAATTTGAAACGGGTATAAGCGTAATTTTTTTTTCCCCAGAAAATTGTAAGACAATTAAAATTAGAAAACCTGTGTATTTTAAAACATTAATGTCTTTTCAATACCACCTATGCTCAGGACAGGACCATGGGAAATGAATAGGTAAGTCTACTTAAGATATAGAAGGCCAACAGAAGTATAATTTATAGGAGTTTAAGGACACGCTTGAAACTAATTTGTGAAGCAGGAACCTGACAAACCAATTCTACCACTACCATGGCACAGGAACTCCATCTTTACACACTCCAGCACGAACCCCAGTAAGAATGAACCGGGTATGGTTTCAACTCAGGAAAAAAAAAACCCAAAGCCATTTAACAGTTACATGAAATAATAGCTTTAAGACTTGGACAAAACAACAGTATTAGAAGCAAGAAAATCCATTGGGCAGGTCTCTGCTGTGTAAGCCATTTTCAAAGTTCTACACAAGTTTAATTTGGATAAATAAAATTATTAAACTGGAAGTTAAGTACTTATCTAGATGACGGTATTTCAGATAAACTGCGTGGAAATATCTTACCTCTTCTCCTGAAAGATAGTAAGCTGAAAGTAGTCCACCGACAAAACGAATGTTCACTTCAAATACTGATATTTCAGCATTCTGTTGAAATAAACAAACATCATTTTATTCCCTTATATTTTTAGCATGGATTTGTTTTCGTGGGGTTTTTTTATATACATGCAGGTATTAAGTTACAACAGCTGTAAACGGCAAAACACAGATGATGCAGGGAAAGCCAATATAAGTGAACTTGACAGCATTTTAAAGTATTTCCTTCTCTTCCCCGCGTTAACTAAATACCCTATCCTGTTCTCATCCTGTTTAACTTTTTATCTCTTCCACTCAGACACAAGGCATTCTCTAAATCCACATATCTCAAGTACTTCCTTGCAGATGATTCAGCGTTCTTACACAAAAAACCGCTCTCAAATCATGTCCCACGCTATTTCATCACACCATCTCTTCTCAAGACACTGTGTGAGGAGTGCTTTATCACAATGTCGTATCAGAGTTTTCCCACTTCAGCCTGCAAGCAGGTTATTGTTAAAATGGGATGTAACATTAGAATGAGATGTAATAGTAGAACGAGTTATATATCATAGCATATATTTATGTCCATAATAAAAATATAATCATGATGTGCGTTCACTAGGAAAGCAGATAATAGATAATCTTTCACTATTACAGTGACAGCTCTTCCCAAGCCAGCCTGATTTTTACTGACGATAGAGAATAGGTTTATTGTCCTAAGCAGTACAGATCCAGCCATCATATATTGCAAATTAAAAAGCACATTCTTCTCTGCCTTGTTAAATTCAAACCTAAATGAAGCACCTGAGTCCCATGATCACTACATTCTCTTGTTCTTTAGCAAGTCAATTCCAATTTTAACCCAACTCACAACAATCGAAGCACTCAAGAGGCATTCAGTTGAAAAGCTGATCTACTAAAGCTTCTTAATTTTCACTTTTTAATGTAATACTACATTTTATTTTTTGGATTTCTGTAGGAAAATGTTGCCCAGCAGTCAATCTTCTAAACTTCTGAGCACGTAAATAAGGTGTTTGACTTCTGTGTGTTCTGGGTTGCTCCTGCTTCTATTGAGTTGTTTTTCCATCTTCTATTTGCTGACATACACTACAGCTATATTTAATATAAATCAATGCATGGTGGAGCTGTGGGATTTTCTTCCAAAGGTCTTGGAGGCTTTTCTCATTCAGCTAGTTTTTTGTACTTTTCCAGTTTAAATGTTGAGATGTCACTTTATGCTGGAGGGAAGAAGTTGCTCCCTTTTTCCCGTGTATTTTAAATTCTAGTCATCTGTCTTTGCAGAAGAAAACAGCACTAGGTTACTTATCTGAAATGCTAGTTAACACTTTTCAGATTTCAAGGCACTCTAAGGAAAGGTATCTAGGCACATTGCAGAGGGTCATCAGACGTCAAAAGCATTCACAGACTTGCTAAAATGCTTGTCCACTTATCCTCAGGCATTTAACATCTATCCTCTAAAACATATTCTGCACCTCCCTCTCTAAAAATAGAGGGATCCACAGAAGGATCAATGTATAATTCTTATAGTATGTTTGTGTGTGCCTGTGTAGATTTTTCTTTTTATATACACACGAGCACAATTCAAAGGGGAAGACAAAGTAAAGCCATCACACACATCTGCCTATTAAAAACCTCGGACCTGGCATCACAGGTTAACACTGAAAACTGAGAAAGTTGTCTCACTGTCTTGCACGATTCTGTACGTAACATTTCACTTCAACTTTAACTAGCACCATTGCTGCGCATTTCTCTTTATACCATGATATATGGTAAATCTGGGTAGGTAGATTTAAAAACATTTAAATCCTCCAGAAATCTGAGCTAACTACACAGTACAGGTCTTCAGCCACTAAGCACGCTACCTACGCAAGAACTCTACATTAAATGAAGAAGTCTAACTTAACTAAATCCAATGAATAAAACAGCTTGTAGAGAACTGACCTGACTTAAGGAAGGCTGATCTCATCTGTCTGATTAAAGGATGATTAAAAAAGTGATAGGGGCAGCTTCTCTTCTCTGGAGCCTGAGCTAGCTGAATCTCCTATAAATTGTATTTTACTTGAGAACCTCCTTCTTTCCATTTCAATCCTGAGCCTCAACTTGCCAAGAACTTCTCTTTGATGTGGGAAAGTTGAAGCTGTAAAGAGGCAGATACTGGACAAGGAAAGGAGTTAATCGGATATCCCAGCCACCTGTGTTTCCTGTAAGGGTTCAGTTAAACTACTTTTTGATTTTGGATTGCTCAAAGCAAATTGAGCGATATGTGAGCTGAACATTTTGTCTCCAGAACTTTACATTTTGCCTTTACAAATTTAATACAATTGAGAACTCACAATCCATGGCTATCTTTCAAGGCATGCAAGGGCCCTTTCAGAAAAGCTCAGTATGTATCCACTGACACCTGCTTCTGGAAATCAGTTCTAGACAAAAAGATGATTTTGAAGCAACGTGGATTACTGTCAAACCACAAAGATTAATTGCACTGTAATCCTGAATATTTGCCAAAGTGGTCATCTTGCAGGACACTTCTTGAAGCTAACCAATGCTTCAACATTATCAAATCTCCAGGACTTCACTTGCACACATCTCTGAGCCTTTGCTCTAAATCCTTGTCTCTTCCCAAGTCTTTACACAAGCCATTGAAGCAGATGCAATTAATGAAACAGACATTTCATTAATGGTAGATTTGAAAGCTGTACGCTTAATACAAATTTATTCTTAAACTCATTAAACCAAGCTAGTGGTAGTCTCAGAGAGCACAGGATTTATAGCACTTTGCAAAGCAGTTAAAGAAGTTTTATAATTTCACGTCAGAAAAACATTCATCTCTACATGGTAAGTTTGTTATAGTGTGTTAAGAAAAGTGTTTGTCCTAAAAGTGGCAGATTTCTGCTACAGCAACTTTATCCTTCTTTCTGGTTTGTTTTTTTAAAAATTTTTTGTATTATGCATTTGAGATGCTACGCCCTGATCATTACCCTCTTTTCATATTTTTAATCATCATCCACACACAGTTCGCACAAGAAAGTCTGTGTATTTCCACTCAGTGGTAAAATACTAAGTAAGCAATGTTATTTTTTTATTTTGCTCTCAGATCCAGCTGTACACAGATACATTACGATCCATGTTACAGTGCCAAAATATATAGGAAAAGCCTTCACCTGCGTTTCCCAAAGTATCTACTTTACCAGCTGAAGAAGGCCAGAATTATTTTATTTTTTTATTTCAAGTTTAGCTTTCTCTTTCAAACCATCACTGTATCATGACATAGCAGGTCTGAGAAGTGTTTTAATTAATTCCATTATATCAAATGGAACTTCTGTAAGAAGAAGTGACTCGATGTGCTTATTTTAAAATGACTACAGTATTCTTTTTCTAAGATCCCAAGTATGTAAGACAGCTCTGATCAATTGGATAGATATAATTTCCAATTTTCCGGTCTTT
This sequence comes from Buceros rhinoceros silvestris, assembly GCF_000710305.1. NCBI lineage: Eukaryota > Metazoa > Chordata > Aves > Bucerotiformes > Bucerotidae > Buceros > Buceros rhinoceros. The sequence continues at coordinate 113,082 of NW_010420258.1, forward strand.
TCATTAGTACCCCAATTAGGATGCATGGCTGTGAACTGTGTACAACAATATTTGAAACTCCTTTGTTAGTACACGGCTGTGCTAAGCTCTTATTGTTCCTGTGCAATTCCATCTTGCTTTGGCTACTGATTTTGGTGGCTTCCCTTTTATAAAGGATTCTGAAGAGTATGTAGATGCTTGGAAAAGTGATATGAATATCAGGAACAACATATTTTTGTTTTACTTCCAGGGCTTTTATGTTAATTGAAGTATGTGAGTAATTTGGTCTTTCATCTTACATTTGATCAATAATTTATCACTTGCTATTTCATCTTCTGATAAAAGAATCATAAACGTGGTAGTCCAAGTACTGCATGAAATCAAGAGAAATTCTGACTGTTGCTCACTGTACTTAGAGAAATAGAAAACCAAAGCAATATATGTATCCATTATGTGGTGCAAGAGCAAAATTGTGATAACTTCATGGAGTTTCTTCTGGTTTCCTTTATTAGCTTCCAAAGACAAGCTTATCTTGACAAAGAGATGTAGCATCCTTTACACTACTGGCTAGATGCATAACACCAAAGTGAACCTATTTATATATGGTGCAGACTGCTCGTAAGCAAGTCTCTGCTATCAAAGGAGGAAACAGCTGAGTGTTACCACATTTTCTCCTGACAAGGAGAAATGCTAAAATAAGGGGTGTTTAAGCAACAGAAGAACCATAGCGCAGAAGAAGAAGCTGCAGAACACAACAGGTTTAACTAGTAGATCTATGAAACTAACTCCTTTTAAAGAAAGGGAGGTTGACGGGAAACCCCATCTTTAGAAAGCAAGAAACGTTACCGAACAGGAAAAAAAAAAAACTAAAACCCTGAAGTGCGTGATTTAGATTAGCTGGTTTGTGTTACTCTGTGTTTGTTTTGTATTCGCAAACCTATGAGACGGCCAATCTGATCTCAGCTGCACCTCACCACTTCCCTCAGTCTTCCGTGAACTGGAGGATTATGTTTATGCTGGTGAACTACTGATGCCTCAACCAACTGTGGCTGAATTCAGCATTCAGAAAATAAAACTACTGTCAGCTGGGCTTTCCTGTAGCCATTCTCCTATTGGACTCCTCCAACTTCCCAAAAATCAGTATTCACATCCTTCTGGATCATTTCCTTAATGTATCTCTTTCCTGAAAGTCTTCCTCTCCACAAATTCATAGACCAAGGCCAACACAATTTCCATCTATATTTTCTAAAGGGAAGTCACCTTCACTTATGAACACATTTGAAACACATTCCAATTTGATTTATCTAGTATCAGCTTCTACCTGGCACTTATCAGCACTGCTACTTGCTCTGCCATTCAGAATTCAATTGGAGAAAATACTGTGGGCTCTTTATCTGGATGACCGTGTTCACAATAATCAAGCCATCTTAATCTATATTTGATAAAGAGTTTACTCTCTCAGCTTCTATGAAGATGCAAATAGAGCCACAAATCATAACAAATAATTGGTTTCGGTCTTCTTTATTGCACAGATTCTTTCCAAAACCTTCTTTCGCTCAGTTCTCCTTGTCCCGTCAAGAGTGTAATAAAACTTCAGTCACCTCATCTGCATTTCCATCTATTCCTCCCATGTACAAGGAACATAACGACTGTCCCCATGCCCACATATCATCATCACGGCTTGGCTTCAGGGACGAAGATTTGGGAACGCCCACATACGATACCAGCGCAAACTGCCTGCATCCTGCTAACAAGCTCTGCAAACAACGTGCATGAAACAGTGATGAATAATGTATATCATTCTAGACCAAAAAATGGACACAGAGCACTCGTTTCAAGGGAAATGAGAGGGACTTGTAGTTAGTATTACTATTAAATAATAATATCTCCCTTGGTGAAGCACAAAGGTTGGGAACAACAACAAATCTTACCATTTTCAAGCAGCCCTGGAAGTATGAGAGAGACACGAAGAATATTACAACAGCTCACTTTAAGCTACTATAATTAAACCACATTAAAACTACTTGCAATTGTGGGCAAAAAAAGTTTCATTTATATTCCACAAAGTAAATTTAGCAGCAGCTTGCTAAGATACTCAGTTCCTAAAGACAAGGGACACCATTTTAGCAACCTTTTTATTGCAAGTGTCAAAGCCTGGTTATTCCATCACATGCTATATAACCTTCCAGAAGTCTCCACGTGGCAAACTGTATGATCTTAAACAGGCACAAAAATAAAATGTTACTGAGGCATTAATGAATTCTAGCAGCAAAAGAACTGCATTTAGTGATAAATTTGGAGGATCTCCATTTAGCCAAATAAAATAATTCCTTAATCATAATCAAAATCAAGTAACTTTGAAGTCTGGCATTTTGAGTGTATTAACAAGTTATGTGGCAAACTAGTAAAAAATAGCCCCCCAAACTAAAGAACCATTTTCAGCTGCTGGCTTTCTGAAGCTTCTTCACAGACCTGTTCCATATTTACTTGAAGTCCATTTACTCACAATCCCCACATGCCCTTTTTTTTTTTTTTTTTTTTTTATTCTGTTGCTATTGTTCTATTAGGAAACTTTCTGGTTTTCTCACTTAGAGGAAAAAACCATCAATAATAAAGCACCAAAACCCCATCTGCCTCCAAGCCAAAAAGCTATTCTGTTGCTATTGTTCTATTAGGAAACTTTCTGGTTTTCTCACTTAGAGGAAAAAACCATCAATAATAAAGCACCAAAACCCCATCTGCCTCCAAGCCAGAATATTAGGTTACGGACTGTTAAATATAACTACAGGTCAATCATAATCTCTACAGATATGTAATGGTAAAGTTTGAAATAAACAAACTGGATGCTGAAAAAGTCTGTCCTGTTACTGACTGCCACACCACAGATAGACTTGAGGTAAGGATACATGCTGAAAGCATTAATAATTAGATCCTACTGATATTTGCTGTTCGAGGATCTTGGGAAAAGGGTATGATAATCTCTACCTGGCAGTAGCGATGAATGTAATTTCTAATTTCCATACTTTTCCCACTCTTTTCTAGTTCTCAAAATAGTAGACATTACAGGCAAAACTTTTACATTGTACGAAGCTGCATACAACGCTTTTTTAAAAGGTGGTCAAACTTGCAAAGTTAAGTGCAAAGGCAAAAACCAGGACTGTGGGTAACTCTCCAAGCTTCAGATACAGTGACTGACCGATGTCTGTAAACACCTTTGCTGGTGGACCCAAGACTGAACACAACCTTGATGTTTTGCTCATTCCCTCCTCTTTATGCAGCTCCTCAACTCATTTGGTACCTGTCCGTTTTTGAGAGCAAATCATGAAACGCTCTT
>NW_010420258.1:116473-117604 GCF_000710305.1 Buceros rhinoceros silvestris
TTCCTACTTTCGCCACAACACAACAGCAGCTGTTTCCTAGGTTGGTCTATCTTGTGCAGTTAGAAATATGAGGTATCTGTGATGAGCCTCGTAATGCATGACGAGTCAGTGCTCGCACAGAACGTCAACTGAAGTCACATATATCCACACAGATAGAGAACTACTGCACAGACTGTTGGCACTTTCACCTGACCAAGAAATCATAACTTCCTGCCATCCTTAACTGGACCAAAAATAGAGAGGGATGAGGCAAACAAAGCAAAATCCACTAATAACAGGAAGGTTATTTTAGTTTCAAAATTCAAATTCACCTTTGAGATATATTCTGGTAGCAGAGGCTATTTTCCTCTTCTCCCAACAGGCACACAGCTTCTTGCTCAGTCCTTTGTTCCCATTCTGGTCCTGCCGGACTACACCCATGTCAGATGGCTGATCAGTGGGTCAGGGCATGAATTCCAGCACTGGCCCACATACCATTTAATTGTTAGCATTTAATTGTTCTGGTTGGGTTTGGCGGTTGTTCCAGCCAATGTCCACACATGTTTTAGAACACCATGCAGTCCAGGACTGTTCCCAGTATGCAGCATGGGCAAGACTGTCCTTTTGCAGAGGAGTTTAGCAGGGCTGAAGAGGGGGACAGATCAGTCTGTCTCTCACCCTGAAGAAGTTGGGGTGTGTCTGGTTGAGAAGTGAAGCACCACCAATTCCAGTACTTAACTCCCAACCCCTCACTGCTGTGGCACGTGGCTCAGCTCCTGCATCACTACTGCCTGACTCAATGTCTTCATCTGTCTCATAAGATCCCTCTTCCAATATCTGTTCCCAATCCCATGGATTCATTGTAGTTCACCCCTTGTGCTGCAGAGACCCATGGCTTTCTCCTCCCCAGCACGAAGCAAAGTTGTGTGGTGGTACAGAAACTCAGAAAACTATGAATGTTTTTAGCGTCATAGCAAATCATGAAAAAATAAAACCAGAGAGGCACGCAGCAGTGTGTAGCTGTAGCTAGGAAACAGCCAAGCTTCCTAGTGATCCTGGTGAAAGATGGGCTCCTTTTTCCTCCACTGGAACGTGTTGCTATAAAACCCAACCCAGTGTAGCCTTAGGCAGGACCACACACGAGCACAGCGG
>NW_010420258.1:117697-125444 GCF_000710305.1 Buceros rhinoceros silvestris
GACAGCAGCACGCGTGGGGAGGTCAGACTAAATCCTCAGCTGTATTAACTGAAGAGCAAAGATACATCCCCAAGGATAAGAAGGGATTTAATGGAAAACAGAGCACACATCCGTGATGCAAAGACCGTGGATTTAGCCACTGCGAATGTCAACTCTTTCCAAAGGTATGAGTATGTCTAAATCTCTTAAAATATTGACAGAACCAGACAATGCAACTTAATTCCTGAAGGACTACTCACTTTGGCTGAAACTTCAGCAAGATATCAAATATGAGAAATTTCAGCATTTACGAGGGAAAAAACCTCCAAGCATTGCAACATGGATATATCAGTCATAAAAACCACAAGGCTCCCAGCTCCGCTATAATAAAAATTGCCTAGGAGTGTTACACTGCAAAAGGGGAACCAAACACATCTGCTCGCAAGCTCTACCAAAATTCACAAGTTTGCTGAGGAAGGTGGCATTTTCTTATCTAGAATTTTCCTTCGAACTCAAAACAGCGTGTTTGCTTCAGAAGGGTAAACAAGAGTAACCCCAAAAACCAAGCCATGGAATTGAGGGACTGAAATCCGATGCCATGTCCTATTAAGTCATCTTTATTTCATAAATCCTTCCACGTGGATAAACTAGTGCCACTTTACCAAGGGGTATTTGGAAACTTATGATCAGGTGATGAGAATGATCAAGTGCTGGCCAAATAGTTCAACACATACAATGGGTATCCCACTCATTACAGAGGAAAACTTGCTTTATCCACCTGCATTAATGTAGAATATAACGAGAAAAGATTCTGCCACAGAATACAGTCACAGCTATTTGTGTAAGGAACATCTTAGAGAAAATTTAAGCTTTAAAAAGCATAGTTCTAAGATTAATTGGAGAGAAAAACTAATCCTGTTTATACAAATAAAGGCCAAACATGCTTCCCCAAAAGCTGATTAAGCAGTCGCTGCCCAGGAAACAACCAGAAACATCAAACAGAAACACGTTTTATACTACTCGCAAGAAATAACACTTAAGGATATGTCAGTGTGTCAGTTATTAAAAGTAAATCACTTTCACAGAAGAAAGGGTTCTAAAACAGAAACAAGTAAGAGCTTCCAGAAATTAATGCAGAAAATGTCACGTAATGCCTTATACATGATAAATGCTTAAACACATAAGAACCCTACTGTTCTTTGTGTTAAGTAATTTCCAACTTCAAACCGTAAGATACAAATACAAAGCAGCATTTGAAACTAGAACTTTTAAGTGGGAAACTAAACACAAGTTTAGTTGAGTAGCATCAAACAATTCAGTCATCACACAGACATCAATTATTCAAGCTGGTATTGCGGTTATTTATTTTCACTTCCTCATTTCACTTTGGGAAAATTCATCTACTCATTCCTGATGCCAATATAAAATTCAATTCTACATGATTATGAAGTATTATGAAAATAATTTTGTGAGGTGTTGAACATAAGGCAGCTGCTTGCAGAAATATCCAGAACAAGATACTGCTCCTGATGCATATCAGTATTATCTGTAAAGTAGTTGGGGGAAATCTGCTGGATTGGCGCGTTGATTGACAAACACAACACAGAATTTCAGACGTTCTGAAAGACTCTGTAGCTTTTTAGGATTAATCGGAAAAAATAAGTGCTATGTAATTTTATAAAGTACTTAAATTAACAAGAGGAGCTGAAATTGTAGGTGACACCACCTAGAAGGTTCCAGTACAAAGTACAGCAAGGTTAATGTAAAACCAAACATTTTAGTGTTATATTTAGTGTTATATTTTTTGTGATTTATATTAATAAATCACTCTACAGCACTTTATGAAGTTCCTCCAAGGAGCGTTCAGCTCTTCCTTTAAAGTGGCATTTGCTATTTACTATGATGCTTTGTTCTTACATTTTTATACATGCTACCCTAATAAGTCAGGAATTTAATATTACAAAAAGTCCTTTAGGAAAAAAATATCTTACGCACAAGATAGAGTTAGCATGTCATTCAGACACCTGACACTACTTGGGAAGTGCAGTTTACTATCCTGTATTTACGTTATTAATGATGTTAATAATGAATACTAAATTGTTGCTTATATAAACTACATAATATTCACTCTTATTAACTCCTCCTCCTGAAAATAATAATCTTCACAAGCATGTAAGAGAAGATGAATTTTACATAACATAGTAGAAAAAGTACTTTGTTTTCAGAAAGTGTTTCTAACATTATGCACGTCAACTACAAGAGCTTTAAGTGCTCAGTGTACTGTGCCTACAATGCTTTCCTACTTTACTACACTCATCAGAGGTACTTCATTTAGCAATTACACTAAAAAAGAAGGGAAAAGAAAAAAAAGTACAGCAAACCCAGGACTTGAAGTTTTTCTGAGGTTCTTGCCTGTTCAGGGCCTTTCTAGAATAAAAACTTCAATAATGAATGTTGCTCCCAGCTGCATATTTACCAGAATGGTTTGTACATGCAGTTGTGATGACCTCATGCCTCATAAGACTAAAGTGGGTCAGTTTGTGCCAACAGTTCAGTCTAACTCACAGGATTCAACTCTACTAGCCTACACAAAGGAGCTTAAATGGTATGTATGGTGTGTGGCTTTCGCTACCCACAAGCCTGATTTGTGGAAGAGTTCACAAAGAGAAAATGTGAAGTGTTACATAATAAAAATTAACACTTGAAGTGTCCCGATTCTTCTATCCAAAAGAGCTGAGAACTTTTTTGTTTACTTTACAATGGTAAACACTCTATTCCTTTTCCCTCCTTTCAGTCCAGCTCCTTCCCTTCTTACCTACCTAAATCCCTCAGACTGAAAAACTGCATATAAGCAGAGCAGTAAGTTTATCATGCTTCTACTTCCTGCTTAGTTTTCTCTATCAATGATCTAAATTCTGTAGCCTTGTATCGTGTTTGCAATATTAGAACTGAGTCCACAACTGGCCCCGGGAGACTAAACAGAGCATTAAATGTTAATCAGCAACACTACTTACCACATTGAAATCTAAGTGTTTTTCAACCCACTCCTTGGCTTCCTTGAATTCCTCTTTCATTTCCATGATGTATAGTGTATCAAGGGCATCCACTATTGTTGCTCCTTGAATGTTACCTGAAATACACAAAGAGCCAGTGATTTACTTTCCAACAGAAGGCTTTTCAGTTAGATATAGATATTTAAATTCATTCTAATTTCAAAATATCGTTTCAATTAATCCCATTAAAAATTTGATGTATAAGCATTCAAGTGGGCAACTAGTAATTCCCAGTCCTAACTTTGATTCCCATGCCACAACACAACATCATAATATTTAAGTAATTCTTCCACTAAAGAAGTTTTGAAGAGCAGTTCTGATGTACTGCATTTTCAGCCATGATTTTGCATTTTGAAACTCTGATGGAACAGTTCACTGCTAAATGTGATTCATAAGACTATAAAGCTCATTAAGTTGAGAAATGGCTGTTTCTCCAAGTTTGGACCCAAAAAAATCAGTCGCTTTTTTTGTTTTTATACTCAATAACAACATGAAGCTTTAAGAAGCTGGTAATCACTGATCATACTTCAGTTAAGAAAGCGCATTAAGAAGCATTCTCTCTGAAAAACATTTTTTCTGATACTGTGCATCATCACGTAACCTGCACAAGAGAGAACTTGGGGAGCAAAGGCAAACTTGCACGTGTGAATTTCTCAGCTCAGAGAGACTGCCAGACACTGGTTTCCAGAGCAGATTCTGGTTATTTGCAAAGATGGCATCCTTCTACCTCTGCTAGAGAGGCAGATAACAGTGAACCTTCAACCTAATGTTGCAAGATGAAATATCATCAGTATGTTTGCTTTGGCATGGATCAAATGTTCACGATTCTGTGCTGCAAGGTTAATTGTGGAGGGTGGGCGAGGATGTAAAGCCACTCAAATGACTTCAGCATGGCTCCTTCACATTTACAATGACCTTTTCAAAAACACCACTTTCGTCTAAGAATAGTTTCAGTTCCTATTTACTGAATAGTGTAAAAAATTTAGGTCACTTTACTCCATTTTATATTTGAGCTTGGCTCCAGCAATCATCATTAGGAGGGAAAGCTACTGTTAAAATATACTTTAGAGAAGACCCTAGATACCGAAGTAAACATTTAGAATTGCAAAATAATTTAGGTTGCAAGGAACAGAGAAAGTCATTAGGTCCAATCCCTGTCTCCCTCCGCTGGTCTAATGACTCAGGTGGATAGTTGACTAATTCAGGAATTGATTGCACTGAGCAAATAACAAGACAGTAGCAAAAACTAACTTTAGAGAACTTGATTATCATCTTGCCTCTGAAATACCTGATGGAAAAGCAAACTTAGTTTTGTAGACTTAGCAAGTATCAGAATTGAATCATTCACATTTAAATAGGAAATCCACTATTTCAGTCAACCCCTGTGTTTACTGCCATCAAGGTTTTCTGCTTCCTCATGAAATGGAGAACCGATTGGAGACCTCCATATAGCAGGATTGACATAACTTTCTTAATTTAAGCTTTCAGGTAGAAAATAATTTTCCATTAGTACCATCTTAAACAAAATAACACTTGAGTGTATTACAACAATTTCTTTGCACATTTAACAAAACCAGATGCTCCCTTTGTTTTAGCCGCTGCTAATTTCTTATACCATCCTGTTGTGGTTTAACCCCAGCTGGAAATTAAGCACCACACAGCCAGGCCAGTCGCTCCCCCCTCTCCCCACCCTGCTCCAGTGGGATGGGGGAGAAAATCAGGGAAGGTGGGAGGGAAAGTAAAACTCATGGGTTGATATAAAGACAGTTTAATAAGAGAGAAAAGGAAGGGGAAAACTTAAGAATATAATAACAGAATATACAAAAGAAGTGATGCACAATGCAATTGCTCACCATCTGCTGACCAATGCCCACCCAATCCCCAAGACGCGGTGCGCCCCAGCCAGCCTCCCCTAGTCATACTGGTATGACATCATATAGTATGGAATACCCCTTTGACTTGTTTGGGTCAGCTGCCCCGGCTGTCCCCTTCCAGATTCATGTGAACTCCCAGGCTCTGCTGGCAGTAGGAGAAGCTGAGAAGTCCTTGACTTAGTATAAACACTGCTTGGCAACAACTAAACATCAGTGTGTTATCGACATCATTCTCATCCTAAATCCGAAACACAGAATTACACCAGCTACTAGGAAGACAATTAACTTTATTTCAGCCAAAACCAGGACAAATCCTTTTTGGAATGTCCCTTTCCTACTCTGAAGGAAGTAATCTGTATGTTTTCCCCCAGATACTCCACTAATAAAACTGCTGCATACTTCGGTAAGAAAGACATCGTATCTTACCACAACTGACTTGGAGCTTGGCTGCCCTTCTCTCATAGTAAACAAAAAGGATTCCTTTACACTTGGCTAAGTAACTTGTATTTTTCTGAGCTCATGAAAAAGTGAGGGCAGTTGTGGAAAACTGCAAAGGACACCTGCAAAGGCTCTGGAGATGTTTAGGAACCCCACACAACAAAAGCAGCTCCTGGTGAACTTTTACAGCTGAGCTCTTCTTATGGGAAAATCATCTATAATTTCATTTGGTAGAGTGGATTGCGATAGGCTCACTGTGTGATAACATTCTTGGTGATAATCCTCTTGTAATACAGCAAACATCACCTCTAATCAGTTGAGCTTTCAATTTTAATGATTAGTTCTTGAGCTGCAACTCACTGGTCATTCAGAAGAAAAAGAAGAATTCAAACTTATCGAGAAATAAGTTGGGACACCCTTGGAGTCACCCACTTTGTGATTTTTTTTTTTCTGAATCTGGCCTATATGGTCTGCTTAGATCATAGACCCCTTTCCTACAGAAGGAAATGGGAGAATCTCAAGTAAATTTGACTTTATTTGAAACAACTTTTGCTACTATTCTGAAGGCTCCAGGAAACAAAACAAAGCAATTAAAGTGACAATTCAATAGTCAAGTTTGTTTTGAACAGCCGTACTTCAAAATTCCTGATAAAGGAACACAGAATGCATTTTTAAAGTGTCAGTTTAGAAGACAGAATTATGACTTGTGCCCTATTGCAGTTTATGCTAAGTTAGCCAACAGGATAATCCAAACTTGAGAGTGTTAAGGAAAATGTGCAGCTGAACAGCTCATTTATAACCAGCCAGACAAACAAGGGGAGCAAGAAAAAAAGAAAAATAGGAAGAAAAGGGAAGGTAAAGAATTTAAATGAGTATTTCTTATTAGGGAATAAGACCAAGTATTTCACAACCTTATATATGCTATGCATCTCAAATCACATCACATGAATTAAGTATAGTTATCATTCATGTCAGTTCCTGCACAGCATTCCCAATGAATTACACAGTAGTTGTGGTCTAGAAGAAGCACAGATTATTGCTCGGCAATTATAATGCACACTCATGTGACACAGAATATTTGGACAGGAGGACTGTTTTGCTATGCACATAAGGTGCTGCTATTAACTTAACAGTGAGCACTGGGTTACAGATAAGTGCCAGCAAAGTTGCAGTCCCTGCCGTAGAGTTTCATAGCTGCTCTAGGCTGAAGGAAGACATCACAAGCAATACTTGGAGCAAATTCAGGCGCCTCAGGTAATTACAGATGTATTTCTCAGGTAATACAAAAAATAGTTTACTCACGGTAGAAAAAATGGACTTGAAATTCATAAAGCATAACCTTGAAGGGAGTAGTTTTGATGAGAAAAGAGATAAGCAGATGTAAAAGACTACCAAAGTGAAACATCATTAGTGTCTACCAAAACCTCCAGACCAAGTACTCACATATGCTCCATTTTACTTCCTTTGTCAAACCTGCTTGTTTTTCTCTCTCCTCTTTTATTCCACACAAGCAATTAAAAGAGAACATGTGACATAGCCTACAAGCTAATTAACTGAAGAGAAAGCAAAGGAAATCGGTCAACATGAAACTTCAAGTGGACTATCTAGTAGCATCTACAGGGCATCCTTTCCAGTATAACACTTGGAACCTTTAGCAATGATCTGGAAGAAAGTAAGAACCACCTGCTGCTAACAAGACTTGTGGATGATTAACTGAGTGATTACCCAGCATATCAGAATTGTGTGATAAAAGCACAGAGCGTCTCTGGGTAATCCACAGTGGGTCCACTTAAACAGCACGCTTTCTAATGTCTAACCGTGTAAAGGTACATGCGTGCAAATAAGAAGAGGAGATTGCATTAGAGAATGGAGTCGTGTCTTGGGGCAGGCAAGAAGAGCAGAATAAAAAAAGTGATCAGAGGATGAATAACTCGTATGAGTTTCCAGGGAGTCACTGCAGAGACAACTGCTATGGATGACAAGCTGTTAAGGGTCGAGGGCCCGAGGTAAAACAACCCTTTGAATTCCCTTAACGATTCTCCTCTGTCTTATTAAAGACAGAAGGAGTTTAAAAGGGAAAGAAGAAATTCACACCTCGGTCTGCTCGGATAACTGAAACAAACTTTTAATAAACAATAAATTCATACATAACTATATCCTATTATATATATGTATATAATTACAAACCAAAGGAAAAAACCTGAGGGAACAGGGGGGGAAAAAAAGGGTAGTGAATGTTGACACAAATTGTTCTTTTCAAGGCCGGAGCCCTGGGCAGCTGGTTCTGGGCAGGCAGCCAACAGCGAAGATCAGAGATGATGCCTGGCCTGGGGGCTTTGTGCAGCTGCGCTCCTGGGCGGGAAAAAAGTGAAGTTCTGTCTGCGGCGAAGGCGGGAAGGGGGG
>NW_010420258.1:125824-133302 GCF_000710305.1 Buceros rhinoceros silvestris
AGAGAGAGAGAGAGAGAGAGGTTCCTCCCTGCGTGCTGCTTTATAACCTTGACACGTAACATGGCACCTGACCCTCTTAACCAATTAAATGCAGAATTGTTGTATTTGCATGGAATAATTCCTATTCGTTCACTAACCAAAACAAGGAAGTTTCAGCTAGAACCGGGACACAAGCTTATTAGCACAGATCTGTGACTGAGCTTATGTGGCCATTCGGTGTAAGAACCACAACTGGCTTACGGCCAAAACACCTGGGGAGTAGGTCAAAAGAAGCTTTATTGGCCTAGCCCAGGCTTTTGGACACGGCTTATCTTTTGGCCAAAAGAGGCTGAAATAGAGTAGAACCAGGATGCCAGAATTAATGCATGTTGCTGCACTTAACAGCTCATTTACAACTTCCATCCCTTGTGTACCAAGTTCGGAGTTGGTGCTCTAGAATGTCTACGTTCCTTGCTTTCAAATACATTTAGAGGTACATACACACACACATATATGTATATACACCACACATAGAGGAAGCTGTTAGAGCAGGTCTAGGAGGGCCACAAAAACGATCAGAGGGATGAACACCTCTCCTACAAAGAAAGGCTGAGAGAGTTGGGCTTCTTCAGCCTGGAGAAGAGAAGGCTCCAAGGAGACTTTATTGCTGCCTTTCAGTACCCCCCGGGACAAGGGGGTCTATAAGAAAGCTGGGGACAGTCTTTTTAGCAAGGCTTGTTGTGACAGGACAAGGGGCGATGGGTTTAAACTAAAAGGGGAGATTTAGACTATACAGAAGGAAGAGATCTTTTACAGTGAAGGTCGTGAAACACTGTCCCAGGTTGCCCAGAGAGGTGGTAGATGCCCCATCCCTGGAAGCATTCCACGTCAGGTTGGACCACGGGGCTCTGAGAAACCTGATCTAGTTGGTCCCTGCTCACTGCAGGGGGGTTAGGACTAGGTGACCTTTGCAGGTCCTTTCCAACCCAAAGCATTCTGTGATTCTTTATAAGTGAACCAGATGAAGACCTGCAAGAGTATCACACAGAAGATTACATGGAGGAGAGTTTCAGATGTGTCCTAATGCACTGTCTATAACAGGAAGGAAGCCAGGCCCCTTACTCTTCCTGAATTCAACTGCTTTTCTTTTTCTTGCTCTGTGTCACTGTGGCAAAGTATATGACAAAAAATCAAAGATAAGGAAAGGTGAGCTGTGAAGTGTCCTCAGATCATGTTATACATCAGTTCCCTCACCATCCAATAGTCATCATAAACTAGGATTTTCTTCTTGCATGACTGTAGAAGATGAGCAGAATGGGTTTTTATCTTTCAGAAAAGTTACATTTTTGTGTTTCTGATATTAAGCATGAAAATTAATACAGGACACTTATATTTGTCATTTTTTTTTTAATGTGATGGAAATTCAGCACATGCAAATAATAACGCATAGCCCTTCAAATAAAGGGAAAAGGTTTCCTCTATTATTGACAGAGGAACTACTCTTAACAGTTGCTTTGTACTACCGTAGAAAAGAAAATTTTATACATAGTTGTATTTGAACTGCACTCAGCCTCACCCTCACCTTCTTAGACTCTTAGTTTTTTTCAGCTGGTGTGGCAAATTTATTTTGTCCACCTTCCAGTTACTGGAAGCTGAAGAAGCTCAGTCAAAGAAGAGATATTCTATTAAATCTTCCCCCAGTTTGTCATTTCGGACTCAAAATTCCAGCTAAAAATACAGAAATAAGCTGAAACAATTTTTTCTTAATCTGGCCATTAAGAACATTCCAGACTTTAACATAGAGAGTAACACAAGATGTTTTTTAACATTAAATACGAAAAAAAAACCCACAATTTTTTTCGGCTCTATATGCATATTAATTGTACATTAACAACTCTGTACTATGTTATTGACAATATAATTCAAGAAAACATATAGGTTTGACAAAATTTGGGTTGATTAGAGCTGTAGGTTTCTTAGAGTTTTGTTTCAAAAGTTGTCTCAGATTTTAAAACAGTGTTCTCCTTTAAATCAAGTTCACTGAAAAGGTTCCTATCCAATATCATTAGCAATTCTAAGTGTCAAGAGTGATTAATTATTAAAATGTGCTAAGCCAAAACATGAAACTCTTACTCAAGTGCTGGCAAACCCCCAACAACACTAACATTTTTAATTTCACTTACTATTAGCAGCTGGTAAGAATGGGAAAAGAAACAATACTTTCAATTTTTTTTACAGATCTGGTTTTTCATATGTGTAACAAAATAATGCTGCGATATTCCTAGAATACTCTAATTTTTTGTAATTTTTACATCTGTGCATTTTAGAGCCGGCTCTAGAGTCTTTAATAGAGTTCATTGAGTTTTCCCTCCATTGCTCACCTCTCTGCTTTCCACTCCGTGGAAGTGTTTGGCATCCACCACTTTCTGACATCCACGCAGCTCAGCTACACCTTTTGTCATGAATCACCACCTTTTGTTTGTTTGAAAAAGCCACCTACTGATTTGGTATTTCCACCCCTTATGAAGGGTATTGTTCCTTGTGGGGAGCAATAAATCCTTGTTCATCTCATCTGTGCCACTGCTTACAGCCCTCCATATATTGTTCTGAAAAGTTTTCAACCTTTGCTACTTATCTTGAGTCCAAGCCCGCCAGCTCTGAGCATTAACAGAACCATATCTCCCATGCCTCTCTGTGCCCGTTTAAATCTGGGTATGTCAGACCTCATTTGCTATTTCAAAGTGCAATTATCATCTGCCAGGGAATCCTGGCTTCATGGAACTGCTTGAGGTTTGCCATTGATGTAGCTGCTTCAGCGCTGCCAAATTGACACTCTGGTCACTTGATTTGCCAGCCCTGTGGTAAGTAATTTGAAAGCCTGGCCTCAGCCAGAATGGATCCCTGGGAGAGGCCAGTAATATCCCTGGAAAGCACTTTTTGGAAATCTAAAAAGACAATAAACTTGTCTTCATACTGATCCAACTTCTTTGCAGAAACAGCAGTTGTGCAGCATGACCTCCTCTCACGAATGCTGTGTGGAGGCATTCACCCACATGTCTGCTAACATTATTCTTCAGATGAGTTTCAATTAATTTAGCTGGGAAAGGTGTTAGGGTTACTTCCTAAATTAAGACTACAGACTAAAATGTAAAATTCCAAGGAATTCAGCAGCAGCTGTGAAGAGAAACAAGATGCATAGGGTGGGGAAGATGTTGAAGCTTTCCAATTTAAATTAACGTATTGTTTAAATACATGTGCAATTAATTTTCTAGGGCTATATTAATAAACTTACAGTTTTAAAATACATTGTTGCATGCTGCAAGACAGATTTGAATATGAATTTCACCAGGCTTTTAAAAAAAACCTTCATACACGTCAATACTCCGTACAAGAAACTACAAAAACCAGTTCCAAGTGGGAGGAACAAGATCTTGCTAAATTATAGTACTTTAGCTTTGCAGATTGTGAGTGTTTATTAAATGCCTCCTTCTTCCCCTCCAGAAAAGGTCCCTTTTCACTTGCAGAGACTAATTATACTATGCCCACAAGTTACAATATTATTAAACTGTCAATACTGTGCATGAAATAGAGTCACAGATAACTTTAATAACTCTTTAGAAACACTCACTTCACTTCTAGAAAGAGCCCTCCACTAGTGCAGCAACACTCATTAGTTTTAAAATTAGTACAGAAGGCTTGAAGAGGAATAGTCCCTGGGTTGGGCAAAATTGTGATTTTTCTACTTCTGCACTAGGAGGGTAGGTGGATAAAGCTCTATTTAAGCAAATATTGTTATAATAGTAATCTGAAACTTTAAATGTTAAAGTATTAAAAATGAACAACACTTTCTCAGGGCCTCGTTTGTACCAGGTGCGGGCAGAGAAAAATTTGCACTCCCAGCAGAAGTCACACCAGCCCAGGGGACGTGCCTCGTTTGGCTCGTGCACAGGGATGGTGCAAACAGGTGATCGGCTATTCCAGTCTACTTCATTAGTCTAGAAATAGTTGTACCCTTCATGGAATTAAACTAATGAGAATGCTACAGAGACCACAACGGATGGCTTTTCCCTTCTGCCTTTTCAAATAGTTGTTATTGTAACGGAACTTTTTGTAGGCAGAGTAAGCTGTAAAAAAACCCCCACAGTGACGGTGGATACTTGCCAAGGAAACTTGGTAAAGGCTAAAGTGGCAAATAAAACAGAAATCAAAACATTGCATGCATGTGCTGAAGTGTTTGCAATGGTCAGAGTCACATATTGTGGCTTTAGCTTGAAACTTTACCCCATTTGACATATGTTTCAGCCTTTCTCTAAAAGCTAATTATTCTTAGTGTGCACATGCGAGAAGCAACTTCTGCTCATAACATGAATACGTATAGTCTACCAGTCCAAAGATTCCGCTGAGCTTATCAAATACTCCCTCCAGACACATTGCTCACAGAATACCAGCAAGATCAAGGCAGCTCCTTGTCTTCAAAAGCTGGTTTCATGGGCTCCATTTAGGACAAATAAAAAGCCACTTCAAAGTTTAGCAATAAGTCTTCAGCTACAGAAGAGCTCTACTACTCTGAATTTGTATGAGGTGCTAAAGTAGGATGCTTTTCCTTCCCCTGAGGTAGGAACCACCAGTCATCACTATCCTCTCCCCCACTGTCAACCACTGTCATCCCACTGGCCATGTTCCTCTGCCCCTAACCTAACAACAGTGTCAGCATAGTTGCCAAATTCATGATGGCATTGCCTAACGGTCCCGTTTGTGTGTGATTACACTGCTTAAAGCACCATCTTATCCTGACATTGTGGCTTGCCTTCAAGACACATCCCTCATTATAATCTATCTACAAAATGCTTTATCATGTTAGCAAGGACTGAAGCATTTATACTTTCAAAATTAAGCTTGGACGCAACACCACTTGAGAAAAAACCTCTTGGGTGACAGGAGACCTATACAACATTACGCATCAGTGAGCTACAGCTTTGGAACCTGCTGCTCTCCACAGTGAGGTACTTAAAATCTCTATCCCATAACAGACACTTTCAATATACGCAAAGCACCATTACTGCACCGATTAATTCATAGGAGGGGAAGTGTTCAAAACTGAACAGCTGGCTAACGAACTTTGCTATATCTTACTGCTATTAAGATACTTGGAAACTTTTATTTTTGAGATCTGTAAAAAAGAAGAAAAGACAATCATGACAAATTGAAGAGAGTTATAACATAAGACAGTGAACTGAAGGTCTGGATTTCTGAAGTCTGCAAGGAGATTTCCGCGACACAGAGCTGGAAGTAACCTATTCTCAAGTCAGAATTACCTTAAACTTATACCTCAAGTCAGAAAACCTAATTCAAGTCCAAATTACCTTAAAAATAGTCAACCATTTGCAATACGTTTGGGTTCTTTTAAATAAAAATCAAAACAAGGAAGATGAGGAAACTTCTTTGTCCTTTCACAACAAAAGTCTCAACTATTTGGGAAAAAAAGAAAAAAGAAAAGCCAGATCATCCTTTAATTGCTTTATGAAAAAGAAGGTATTTGTTGAATTCAAACATGAAGGTATAGATCAGATCTAATGAACTGAGAACACTATTAAAGAAACAAGGATTTGTTTCTAAAAAACAAAAGGAGATTATGGATTCAGAAAAGGGAGTTTGAGACAGAGCTGCTTGCAGATATGCTGCTCTTTAGTATTCTGTAAGGCAATTCAGCAGAAAGAGACCAAATGCTTAGTTTGATTTGCCACCAAGATCGATAAGAGTGGAGATATTTCTAAGAAAATCTCCTGAGCACTAAGTTCTTATACTAGATGTCCATGATGAGAAAGCGATCTGCTTTTAGACTGACCCTGGCTCTTACTCCTTTACATGCACAGTTTTATTTTCAAATTCAACACTTGTCCTGTTTCATGCTGAACAGTGCCTGTAGTGACTTATACAACATCCACAGAACTGTCATAAGAATTTCACAAATCAATTAATCTACAGCTTTTTCTGCGAATCCATGCAATATCATTAAGAACACAAGTGTCATAAATTTTTACACTACTTCTGTTTCCAAATGAAACTGTGTTAAGGATTTTAAGACATAATGTGCCATTTTATTGTCCTCCAAGAAAACAAAGAAAACATGATCACATTAAATAGTTCTTCAAAATGATACTAAATTGCACAACTATCCGTCATCTGAATGAAGATAATAAAAAATTTCAGGTTTTGAAGGAAACAGAGGAAAACAGAAGCCTGAGTTAGCCCTGAAGTTCACCGAAACTGCTTTGATTTCAAGCACCCAATTCAAGTTTAAAGTCCAATAACTAACTATATAATAAATACCTAGTAACATCTTTGATGTTACCTTGGGTAGACGAGCAGTGCGGCAAGTTCAGTGTAGATGTATTTTCAAAATTATTTTTGTAATCACAACTGCTGTCTCTTAGCAACTTCCAAATATAGTTGAGGATTTGATAAGTGCTCTATTTAGGCTCTTTTAGGAACTGCTTCCACTTCTAACTATCTTTTGCAAACAGTCAACAAAACAAGTTCCTGTTAAAATCAAAATAATGTATTGATTTTGTCTCAGTTATAGAAATTAGTTCATTTCTCAGCCTTCTGTTTGGAAAACAGAAGCTATTTGAACAAAAAGATTGCTGACAAACAGTTTAATTCCTCATTTTTCTGTAAAATTCAAGATGATGACGGTTCCTAGGACTGCTTTCTCACGCTTCCTCAGAATACTATTGCTCTTCAGCTGCTATTTATTCAGCCCCGTGTCTCACTTGGACACTGAAAAACTCCTGTCTCACTCTGCTGGATTTCTGCAGCGTGTCTCTTCTAGTAGAACTTTTCAGGCCCATATTTCTTCTACAGTGATAACAACTTGGGCATTATTTAGGCATCTCCTATGCAACATTTAGAGGAGCAAATAATGGTTATATTCATGAAGGAGAAAGCCTGATAAGGGAGCCTGATGGATACAGACTGACTTTTTATTTTTAAGGAATGGAAGTAAATTCCTGAGAACTACAGACAGTTTCAGCTCCCTTCACGACTGTAGAAACTACCTTTTGTTCCTTGTACAGGATTTATGTTCCCCCCCTCCTTGCAGTTTTTGTTTCCTGCTCATGGACTGTGGTGTCACATGTCAAGTTTAAGGCAGGGCAGTATTCAATGCAACAAAACTACATCTTCATCAGGCAGCAATGACATGCTTCATTTATTCTCATTCAGAAGGGAATCTATCAGAGAAAGCATCGCCTTCATTTACTGTTACTTTTTATAAATGACCACACTGCAAGACAGAGGGTACAAAGAACACATGTTTATCACC
This sequence comes from Buceros rhinoceros silvestris, assembly GCF_000710305.1. Taxonomy (NCBI): domain Eukaryota; kingdom Metazoa; phylum Chordata; class Aves; order Bucerotiformes; family Bucerotidae; genus Buceros; species Buceros rhinoceros. Next base: position 133,128 of record NW_010420258.1, read on the forward strand.
TATAAGCTTTTCAGTTGATTTACTGTTTTATGCTAACGTCACTAAGCACAAAAGTACACTCTACTCACCAAATAAATTGCTTGAATGTCCTTGCTTAGATATGGGTTTCAGTTCATTTAATCCCCAAGCGTAACGCTTATAATTATCCCAGGCATGTTTCATCATCTGTAGGGAA
>NW_010420258.1:133412-137916 GCF_000710305.1 Buceros rhinoceros silvestris
ACGAAAGCAGGATTACAATGTTGATTTAGCAAGAAGCCACAGCAAATAGTGGCTTGAGAATATGCACAATATTAAACACATTTAATTCAACGCTTAATTAAATTCATGTTGTATGCATTAGAAGTATGAAATACTCAACACAGAATATCAGTGGCACTGTTTTCTGGGCAGCGGGGGAATGATTACGTTAAGAATTCCATGTCTGTCCCATCCACCTCTATCTGCATGCTTAAGGTCAAGGCACACTCAAAACCAACTAATTTTTAAGAAGGGAATTTGTGTTATATGTCAATTCAAGTAAGATTTTATTTCCCTTAAGCATACACTCTGAAATTGAGGGCAGTAACATTTTTAAAGAAGTTTTTTCTCCTAGAGCAGGAAATTTTCAGGTCAAAATTGAGCTCACAGGAGTTTTCAGATTGAGGCAGACCTCCTTGCATAAAACTAGCTGGTTCAAACCCAGTGTGGCTAATAATGGAAGGAGACAAAGTAGGCAGGCAGAACACCTTGGAAAGGTTTTGAGGTTACTGTGATATAATCTTCCATGACTATAAATGCTCCTGTGTGCCTCTGAAGCTACTTTCACATGCCATTTTGCAGAAATAGCCGAAAACTTTCACAACTAAACATACCCCTACAGAAACGTGTTCCGCACAAAGAGCTGCACCACAAACACTGCTTTGGGAAACTGCCTCGAGGAACCCAGCTCTGCGGTAAGAACGGAGGACACTCACATCAGAAGCCGGGCAGCAGGTTGACTCGAGGATACCTCACACCTTCTATCACTGCCAGACCTAGCCCAAACTGTCATATCTGTGGATGGTCCAGGTACGCAGCCAGAAGCCCACCTGCCCCTCCTGAAACATACAGCAAGGACAGTGTACCCAGCTCTGCAGGCCTGGTGAGCAACCCCTGCCACTCCAACAGGTCCAGCATCACACTTTTCCAACCACCACCTTTACTGCCTGCTCAAGAAGCAGCTTCTTTAGTCAGGCTGCTTGTGGTGGCCGTTAAAGTCACTACAGAAGGGAAGATTTTTGCCTCTGTGTTGTCCCTCCATCTCTCTTCCACAAAGCAGAGCAGCACTGGGAATGCCAGAGGTCATCTTCTAGACAAAAAGTGACAATTTCAGACCTTTTCAAAGATACTGCTTCAGGCTGCCAGCTGACAACACTGCTCTGCCCTTGCTCTCAGACCTCTTCTCAAGGCCATGTGTGTCAAGGGTAATTCTGTTAAATAACAGTTATAATCCTAAATTTAAAAGCAACAGCCTTAGGACATGCTGATAATAGTAATCTAGCACTTCCTTCCTCTTTCCTTTGCTCAAATCACATAGAGAAATTAATGTCAATTAAAAATCTGCATCAAGCCAGACTACAACAAATGACAACAGATTTTCAAGAGTACTGCTACATTTGTGAGAGTAAACTTCTCTTTGCTATTTATGGAAGCATAAATGCACATCTATCCCGCAGGAAAAAATTCAGGAATGTTTATTTGCTCTAAAGCCCTTACAGGCCCAGCTTTACAAATGCAAAAATTGACACCTGCATTTAACAGGTGAGCGTCTTCAACCAGAGCATTAGCCTGGTGTCAGATTTGAGCTGAAACGCAGCGAGTAAGAGGTTCTGTGGAAATGGTCGCAGGCCATGGACAGCAGCAATATGGCAGACGACAGGAGTGGTGTCCCCTGCTTGACTTCACGGCAAAACGTCTTAGGAGCTCTCCAAGGACAGGGCATTTTGTCCCAACGCAGAAGCAGTAACAGGCAGACAAGCGGTAGACCTCCTGCCTGTGGAGCATTGCCAGTCCCTGGCTGCAGGGATCAGGATCATGTGAAACTGGTCCTTTGGCCAGAGCACGTTTTCTAATTTAACAGTTGAAGTTTTCTGGTAATTTTGTGTATTATACAAGGAAGATTTATTCTGCCCTGCCATGGCATGCCAGACCTCCAAGATCAGCTTTAAATATTAACATTCAAATTCTCAAATATTTCATCAGGCTAAATCCTGTCCTGAGCTGAACCTAACATTTTCTAAGCTTTGTCAAAGCTTATTGTCTCATAAAAATCACATCAGAATCTTTTCATTTGTTTAATCTTAATCTGGGAACAACACATTGAAGGGCTCTATTTTTTTTTTAAGCTAAACTTGTAATTAAGTGGTCTGAATCAAAGTGCCTAAAGATGTAAGATTACAAGAAAATTAAAATTGCTCCAGGCAGTACTGCCACGGTCCTTCTCATTCCCCCTCCTTTTTCTTCCACTGCATCCCTGCTCCTTCTCTTGCGTAAGAGATGTGGTACTCATCTATCCCCACACCAAGACAGTTCAGGAAAAAGGAACTTTAGCAGGTGAATTTTTTGTTTCGAGAATCATTTTTGTTCTGTCTCATTCCCCAAGTCAGATTGCCCTGAGTATCAGAGTTAGGAAGTGGGAAAGGCAGCTCCAGACCCAGCTCAGTTCAACCAGAACAGTTACAAAGTGCATGACACTACAAGATGTCCGATACGCACTCAGTTCCCCTCAGTTTTTCCAGCTGATAGACGTTTTTATCATATTGCATTGTAAATGCATGTGTGAGTTCTTAAGAGAAACCACTCCGTTTACCCTATTGCTAGTCTGCCCCTAGACAGTAAGACAGGAAGCTAACCCACACAGTAAACAGTACCTTCTAATAATTATTTACTTATTATTGCATGTTAATGAACAACTGGTGGATTCCTCCCACCCCCCACCTGCCCTATCAAAACATCCTCACATTTTGCATTTTGCTCAGTCTAGCTACTCAGGTACATTTGTCTAATTGCTTCTTAGGAAGCCAACAGACAAAATCGAACTCAAAAATTTAAGAAATATTTCTGTGGAAAAAAACCACTCAAACCATCAGAATCTACTGAGCAAGAGATCTAATTCAACCCTTTTGGTTAATTTAGAACTCTTCCAGAAAGTCTAGATTTAGGCAAAAATACCAAGCTTAGTAAGTAAGTTTCCTCCTAAGAAAATGCACCTTTAGAATATCCTTGATTTAGACATTCAGAGGTTTCTGGGCCTAACTCTGAAAGCACAATGCAACTCCAAAAGCAGTCAGTAAGCCCTCTAGTGTTCCAAAAGGACAGGAGTTATTCCAGCTAGGCACAATACGAATGGCTGTTTAGCAAAAAGTTACTAGGAGTCAGTATTACTGTACTTACTGGGCAAATACCCCATAGATTTGGTGTCCTAAATAAAACCACCTTAATCAACACCGCCTGCCGGGCAAGTGAGTTTGGGCTTCTAACCTAGCAAGAAGTCTCAATTTCTGGAATTCAATACATCAGAAATACTCTACATGGTTTTCCTCCTGTGCAAATTCCAAAACTGTATTAAGTTTCCTACTAAATTAATTTCTACTTGTTAATTCTCTACGTAAGAACTGACTGGCAATTTGCATAGCTGCAGCCCACTAACGACAATTCTTTGCTTAGGCAAAACTCCTAGCACGGGTAATCCAGGAATTAATTTTAACAGTGTTTTGGAGAAATCCATCCATTTTTGCAGCCTTCACCTTGCTGTTTGCATGAGACATCCCCAAATCAGTATCTCCAGAGTTTTTTTAATTCACAAAGGCCCTCTTGATCACATCTCTGATTACTCGTACAGTTGATTACTCAAAATGTCTGAATAAAGTTCACAGTTACTGAGAACACATGTATTTCCACACGTATGTATTTATGTATGTATTTCCAACAGTATGGATCCTGTTAAAAAGAGAAATTCCTAATGATGAAGAGTCGGCAGCTTTTGACCAGGTGATTCCAGATCTAACTCCTCTACAGTGTAACTAATACAAATATTTCCCCCAAGTGCTTTCAGATAATTCCTCCATGTCATCAATAGGCAGAGTTATATTTGCACAGAAGTATTCCTCAGACCTTCTAGTTTTACTAAGATATGTTCATTGAACCTCAAACTCCAGAAGAGGCTGACAGTTCACTGGGAAGCCCCGTGTCTACATTAAGAAAGTCCTTTTCTGATGGAGTTGTGCCTCAGGTCACTCACAATCAGAAGTGGCGGCTGAAGGGTTGCCTAGCTAGCACTAAGCTGCTCTTACGTCTTCAGAAAAAAAACAGGGCACTGGTTTTTATGAAGTCAGAAAATGCCAAAATACTACCCCACTTCAGCAGAAGAATAACAAAGTGCGCGATTGTCATTGATACCAAAGTCACTTAGAAGATAAAGGTCTGATATTATGCACAAAAGGACCTGTGCATTTCTTTCTTTAGATAAAGGAAGCACTTTGAAATGTCATTTTAAAATGCTTCTCAATCCACTGAACAAAATAAATAAATAAATAAATAAATAAAAAAAAATCAGATTTGTTCCCCAGAAGCAGAAAACCTTTTCTGCATCTATAAATGCTGCCCAACCAAGAGATGATGATACAGCGCTCCCATTTGTTGGTATTTTAGTTCACACCATCTTCCAAAGCACTCTAATGCAACGTCTACAGTGGACACAAGCCCC
>NW_010420258.1:138023-138410 GCF_000710305.1 Buceros rhinoceros silvestris
ACAGTTCTATTCAAATTGGAGTACCCAAGAGTTCAGGCACAAAAACGCTGCCAGAAAACAAGTGACCCTGAAATCAGCACAGTAAGAGTGGTATTTAGGTGGAAACCACTGCAGTACCAGGCGAAGTGAAAATAGTAAGAACTTAATAAAGTTTTTTTTAGCAGTAATATGCAAGCTGGGGAGATGTCAGAGAGAGCATCAGGAAGAGAATTCAAGCACCTTCTGGAAGTAGAACATTAAAGGAAAAAGGTTTCATTGCATAGGTCCATCTTGACCTTCAAAGAGGCATTTAAACCACAGCAAGACCAGGGTGGAAGTCAGAAGACTAATGTACTGAAGCTCAAGAAACGAAGAGACACGGTGTAAAAAAAAAAAAAAAAAAAAAAA
>NW_010420258.1:138469-140901 GCF_000710305.1 Buceros rhinoceros silvestris
AAAAACCAAAAAAAAAAAAAAAACGGGGGAAAAAAAAAAAAAAAAAAAAAAAAAAAAAAAAAAAGACCCACCAACGAAAAACCCTATCACGCAAAAAAACCCACAACCAACCAAAACCTGAACTCTGAAGAATACATAACAGTTTGTCTAATCCCTACTAAACTCTCACAGCTAGAATAAATCATCTCCTCTTTCTCAGTTCATCTTACACTGAACTTTTTACACATTTTAGTTATTCTCACCTTTTAAGCTTCTCCTTACCAGAACTACATGTTCACTCAGTCTAGTCTCCCTGAATCTTCTCTCCTCTCTGTTGCTGTAACTAAAACTTCATCCTTTCACAGTATCAGTAAAGGAAATTAAGGCAGTCTCTAGAACTAAAAAGAAATGTCTATAAATCTTACACTTAAACTCTTCTCCTGTACAAATCAACTTGCGTGGTTGATGACTGTACTGGCTCAGGCCAGGATGGAGTCAGAATCCTTCAGAGCAGCCCATAACCACATGGTTTGAATTTGTGCCTGAAATAATGTTGATAACACAGCAATGTTGTGGCTACTGCTGAATTGTGCTTGCATAACATGAAGGCTTTCTCTTTTTCCAACTCCTGCCCCTTTCCTGCTCTACCCAACAAGTACGGTGCGGGGTTGACCAAGAGGTTGGGAGGGGACACAGGTGGGACCATTGACTCCTGCTAGCCAAAGGTATGTTCACTACCATGCAACATCATGTTCACCAATAAATACTGCGGCAGAGGAAGAAGGAGGGATTTTCCAAGGTGACTGTTGCTCAGACTGAGCATCAGTCTGCTTGTGGGAGGTGGTGAGTGATTGCCTTTGCATTACTTGTCCCTGCCTCCTCCTTCCTTCATCTAATAAATGGTCTTTATCTTGACCCACCAGTTTTCTCACTTTCATTCTTTCTGCTCTTTCCTGCAGCCCACCTGGTTCCATTCCCATTACTGTTAACCAACAACTGAACCTAAATGAGACTCGGTGAATCAGAATTACAGGAGGGTTGAGGTTGGAAGGGACTCTGGAGGTCACCCTGCCCGTTGAAAGACCTATTCTCAACTGTTTTTGCAGCCCAAGTACCAGCCAAACTGCAGTACACCTGAAAAGCTTCACAATCACTCCAGAAATCTGTTATTAGTAGAGGCAACAGTACCTTTGAGGGTACTGTCACCAATCCAGATTTTCAATGAAAAACTGTATGGTCTCGTTCAGCCGATTCACCACCAGTTTTCATAAAACTGTGCTGCGCATAAAAGAGCTCAGTTTAATACATTTTCATAGAATCTACAGAATATCACGAGTATTTTTTGGCCATACACAGCCTGTCTTTCCTTTTCTCGTTACCAAAACTATTACATTGGTGTTTCATCAAATTCATAATAGTATTTAGTGTAATACAGCACTTCTAAAGAAATGTAAGTTATTAAAGAAGATAATTATCTTGTCTTGAATAATTTGCATCTTGGCAACATGAAGTCACAGGTGAATTCTTCTCTAGATCTCAATACGTAACACCTTTTTTCCTAGGATTAGGAAGCACAACTGCATTGTAAAATCATTTGACAACTTCCCTCGTTTCAGATCATATTCTTTGTTACTTTGTCATTATTGACTATTATTGCTTTGGTAGTTCTTCAATCCCTTTATTTTAATCTTTTCTTGCAGTTCTGCATGTAGTCGTAACATTCCAATATGTCTTTTCCATCTGGGAAGTGTTCTGATCACTAATAACTGCCTTCAACAATAAATTAGACTCTTAAGTAATTTTTATTGGTATTTGCAGCTTTTCACCCTGTTCAGATTTGCTCTATAGTGGAAATTCTAGGTAAAGGTGTAGGGTGTTCTACTGCAGTTACTTCTTTTTAATTAATTCGTAACCTTACCTAAGCAGAGAAGCAGATATGACTAGGAGTGATACATGCCTGGGTTTGGGTTTTCTTTTTCAGTTACACTGACACTGTCTACTGTTACACTAGATATGACAACAGTAGTTTTAAGCAACTTTTCATAAAACAAAAACTCCAAGTTAACTTCTTGACTGAAGACCAAGTTTCACTAGAAAACAAGATAAAAGTGGTTTATATTCAGATTGGGTTGTCTATAGGTCAAAATACATCTAGAGTCTGATTTCAAATCAGAAATTAGCATTTGCAGTTGACAGAATCTTATTCTAAACTCTTTGCGTTTAGTTACTATTTCTTATTCCAGAAACAAAGTCGTGAAAAAAAAAATCTCACATATCCAAAGAAGGTTCAACCCATTAGATATTGTTTACTTTTTCCTCAAATATGACAGAAGACACAAACGACAACATAGTCCCTCTCTAATTGCAACAGAAATTTGTTTTTCTCCTTCAAGACACGCAAAACAAACCCTGTCACTATGAACCTTCATATATACATAACCACTTATCTGTCA
>NW_010420258.1:140986-145698 GCF_000710305.1 Buceros rhinoceros silvestris
CAGCAGGAAGATTATTGCAAATCAGGCGCTTGACAGATTTCTGGTGTTTATAACATCGCTTCCTAATGGCTTCATCCTGAGTTAAAAGTAAGCTACGCACCATCAATGTTTGTTTAACACTCGCTGCCAAAGTGTCACCACTTCTAATTTAGCGGGTGGATGACAACCACGCTCCAGAGCCCATGCAGGCTTGGAGAAGTTCTGTGAGTGCTTCCTGACGGGACTTCACTTACCAAATAAATCCCCAAAGGAGATTTTTGTATTAGTTAATGGACCAGTAACAAGGATTCCCAGCTGCTGTTCTCCACTAAGTAGCAGCTAGTGACTTCAGGAACATTTAGGCAGTCGTCCCTTAGCTCACTGCTTCGTTTTGCATTGTGATTAGGAACAAAAAACTTGTAACAACTCAGAAGCTTGTCAGAGAGTGCTACCCACAGCGAAGGGCATTGCCGCACACCAAGTGGGGAAAAGACCAACAGCTCTTGAAACAGTAATAGAGCGAAGGTAGCCAAAGTGATTTACAGGATTTTCCATTTCTATTAAACGTGCACATCACATCATGAAATATTTTATAGACGGTTCTGTATTTAGTGCTCTCTATTACAAGGATATGTGAGCAAGCTCCTGCTACCCCTCAGCATTTCAGGATCCTATAAATAACTGATTTCTTGCTTGCAAAAACAAATTAAAATTTAAAAATCTAATATTGGCATATAAAAAGGGAACTAGGAGGGAAAACACTAACGTTAAGGACTATTCTGAAGATTAACTCATCGTTTGTATTGCAAAACACTTAAAAATCCTCAAATGGAAAGCTTGACAGAAATGTTAAGTCTTATTCCCACATGTGTTGCATTAAGTTACAGATAAGTTTCTATTCTGATAGTTTCTACTCCTCACAGTAGCTTATAAGACTCTTCAGTAGTATATTAAACTATCCAACTAATATTCATCCTATGCTGTTCTGAGCATCGTTTGTTAACCAGGGACAGATGCTGCACAGCGTGTCATTCTGTTACACACTTTAAAAGGAATAAATGATCCTATTAATTCTGTAACAAGAATTCTAATTAAAAGGTAACTGAAGAGAACAGGAAATTTGCAGGTAAGGTATTTTCTACACTGATTCTACTACAACATATTTTATTTAATGCACAAACACACAGGAAAAACGGAAATATTTTGTGTAAGAAATAAGTAATAAGAACAGCAGCCCTGATGCTTTGATTTGTCTGCACCCAAAAAAAGTTAATTTAAAAATGACTGTATGACATACCAGACTACTCCATGGTAACAAGCTACCTTTTACTCAGTTGCCCGGCACACCTTTCTTTGCTGGAAAGCATTTCAGTAAATTCATTATTTTGGAAGAACCGGAGATATCAGAATGCTTCACCATTAGTTTCTGAGAGCTGGCGCACAGTGCTTTAACTATTGCACAGTTCATCTGAGTAGAAAGCACAGGGTGATAAGGCAGGTAAACTTGAAGGAAGGCCAGAGTTTTCTCTTATACTCCAAATACTAGTATCATTCATCTACAGCCTGCCTCCTAACTGGCCATCCCAACACCGCAGATAAAAGAAAAACAAACTATCTGGTGCAGCACAGAAGCATCCTAGCTGAGACTCTCTCCTTGACCAAACAAAAAATAGGAAGGCAAGGACAACATACAATCCTTCCCATGAAGAACACTGTCCTTGAACTTTCTGAAGCTGAAGGTCTGGCTAATTTCAGCCAAATGAAATTACAAATTTCAGGGAAAGAAAAAAAAGTCTGGTTCAAAAACCTTGCCCATATAGCTACCTGAATATAATATGTTCATCCTACCTTGAACCATCCAAAGTACATCAGTTTTACCTCAGTTTTAGATTCATTTGCTCAACTTCAGCTATCTTTTGCCTGTTGTATAGAAAGCAAAATAGATATGCAAGAAATCACTCTTTCATTTTAAAACTCACTCCCCAGGTAAGCTAGGATTTAAGTACGGTCTGTGGCATTTTTAGTGTTTTCCAAAAAACATCTGCCTTGAAAGCATGAATTAAGATGCTGTCAAATGCTTTGGCCTCCAACTTTGTTACTAGTGGGAAAACCAACGACAAATTCTGAGTAACTACACCAGTGGAAAAAGAAATGAAAATACAGTATTGAAATGCAGCGTTACACAATTGAGCACAGATTACATTAATGTTGAAGACACTCTCTTTCCAACTCGTTTCAATTGCCATTTATGCCTGTATACACACACAAAATGGAAATCTTAAATGAACCATCAGAGTCATCCAGTTACAAACAAAAGAGCAGTCTAAAGAATAAGCCGTACATCCCCCATCTTACAATCTAGCAACTGTTACCAAGATCTGCATTTCAGAAAAAAATTGAAGCCTACAGCTTGTCACTCAAGACCTATGTATTTCTCCAAAGCTAAGTCCTCTTCAAACACTTAACAAAAAAGTCAGATGGATTCTTTAACAGATAGGCTGAAAAATTATTTCCTTTTTATAAGAGTAAGAGGTAGATGATGGTTCTTCAGACAACCTATTATTTCGGCAGTTTGTATTTTTTTATTTTAATCTCTGTGATGTACAAACCAATGATGCTCCAATGGTTTTTTCCTAAGGAGAGTCACTGATGACTAATTTTTAAAGAACAAAATTGTACAGACTTTTTGTGCTAGCGAAACATCCGTTAAAAGAGAAACACATCACATTGTAGGGTAACGTACAAGAACTCATTGTTCATTACTGACAATAAGCACAAAGAAAGCTGAAGTATTTTCACTTACACCAGGAAAGCATTGCAGAGTTTTACAAAAAACCTAATGTATTTCTTTGATCTTATGCAGAATTAGTAGCAGTCTCTGAAGTTCATGCATAATTTGACTAACGTCATAAAAGAGAAAGAAAAAAGAAAGCAATCTGTGGAAATACTACTATTCTGAGGAATAGTGGTACACAGACTCATTCCACTCATTGCCACTCTTTTTTTTCTCCTGTCTACTTATGACTTGCGACAGTTCCCAAGAACTCCCAAGATGAAGGGTGGGAACAGCTCCGCTCCCCCAGCTGCATGATACAATCACAGTTTTGTTCTCTATTTCTTCCTGCTGTTCTTTAGACAGTTATTTGATAATGTTTGCTTCTAATTGGATTGTAAATTATCTATGGCAGGGGCTGTATCTATCTCCTACGTGTTTGTTCAGTACCTGGCACCACGCAGCTGTGCTGCTACCCAAGTTCCCAATCTCAGTGGGGTGATGCAAATAAAAAATAAGCACGGTGCTTTACAGTGCGACACATCCAGATGAAGTGATGAACATCAAGGTGATTCAAGTTGCTGTTTCAGAGTATGAGTTTCTCCCCCTTGCAGAATGAGTCTACATTCATTCCACAATCGTGCTTTCCTACTAAAGCATGTGTCAGAAATCGGGAGGGCCAAGAGACCATCCTTGCTGTTAAGTAGTTTTAGTTGTGATAGGAACGCCAGACTGGAACTGAAAGGAAAAATTCTAGGTGTATTTTCTAAGTGCAATTTTTATTGAATTGTATTTTCTTTCATTTAATTGCATTCTTTCGAAGCAAGTATTTTTAAACCTTTTTCATAGTAACTTTTTTCTTCAGGAAAAAAATTAAGCAGCAAGGCATGCATTATTAGTAGCTTTGGGACTATCACCAACCTAGTTAAGTAGTTAATAACACAAAGTAAAAACACAAACTAGTTATAACAACTATTATGAATCAGTTAATGGGAAATTTGCATTACATAATTTACATAAGCTTGACATTGTCACTGAATTCACAAAGCGCAGGGCACTTTGAGCTTTCCAAAATACAGGGCAATAAATACCTCTCCCATTCTCAGGCCATCGGCTTTTGACGAGAGGCCAGACCAGACCACATCAAATCCTTATCCACTGCCACTAATTGTTAGCTCTAAGTATTTTCCTCCTCTTCCCCTGCCCCCTAGGAGTTCTTCCTTTCCACTCCTCTCTCCATCATCCAGTAAGGAAGCTGAAGTGCTCCACTGCTGCACCTCTTCATTGTGGCCATGGTGAAACCACACTTTCACAAGTCAGAGAGCCTGTTCACCAAATCGTATTTACATGAATCAATCTGATATGCAGTTGCTGCATGGATCAAGGATTGAAGTCTGCACCATCACCATCACTCTCAGAGAAGTACCTTCCACCTAACAGCCTGAAATTAGAGCAACAGGATTGGACTGATCCCTCACAGCTGAAAACCAGTTACACGGAGGTCAAAAGTAGTTCATACCAACTCATGACTGTTTTTAGCTCCTTTTAACAACTTTATCATTCACCTGGAGGATGTGCTGCAGTGCACCATTACCAAGTTTGCAGCAACAGCATGTTGACATGGGGAAGGGAAATCCCATCAGGTAGTCAGGGCTGCCATTCCAAGAGGCCAAGACAGGCTGGAGGAACAGGCTGCTAGGAACTTCATGAAATTCGGTGTGGACAAATGCAAAGTCCACAACCCCTGGTGACAGTAGAGGCTGAGGAGCAGCTCTGCAAGGAAGGCACTGAGACTCGTGCACAGCTCCCTGTGCATCACATGCCAGCAGTGCCTGGGCAGCAGGACCACAGCCCATCAAGGGATGGGATTATCCCCCCCTTTTCTGAGCACTCAGGAGTCATGATACTGCATCCAGTTCTGGGCATCGCTGTACAGGAATGAACTGGTGTGAGTTCAGCA
>NW_010420258.1:145806-152762 GCF_000710305.1 Buceros rhinoceros silvestris
ATTGGTCGTGCCTGGAGCAGTTACCCCATGAGAGGAGGCTGACATAGATGGGGCTGGCTTAGCCTGGGGACAGACAGTTCCAGGGGACGTGGTCAACAAGAGGGAGCCAAAGAGACAAGGAGCTTCAGCTGGACCAAGCAAGAGAGGTCTGACATAGGATGGAGGAAAAGGCTGCCCAGCTAGGCTGTGCCAGCTCTGTCCTTGGGGGGTTTCCAGCCCTAAAGGGACACAGCCCTGGGCAGCACCATCTGACCTCAGCCCTGAGCCTGCTGCAGCAGGGCCAGCAGAGGCATCTCCTCAGACCTCCAAATCAGGTTGTTCTGCAGCTCAGTATGAATTGCACATCCTTCCCTAAATGTTACAAAGCAAATAAATTGACCCGCTTCTCCCTATCAACAAGGGCGCAAATTCCAGCCTGAGACTGTGGCTGTTTAAAATATTCCAGCTGAGAATTATGAGTTGTTAAAGGTTTTTTCCTTCAGCCTTCAGAAATATCTCATGGTATTTTCTTCTTATTGAATAAACTACTTCAGCTAAGCAAAACACTGCCAGCTCATTTCTGACAGGAAGTTAAGAGCTATCTATTTATTGCCTTAGTATAGAAAGATACAAGAAGAACAATTAAGATAATCAGACCCTGGCAAAACATTATGAAGACCCAGCATCACATAACAAATTCATGATTCCTGCCCATTTCCCATTTAAATCTACTTATCTTAGTCAGGACTGATCAAACAGCTTACCCAGGGCCACATCTGATTTCACAAGAGAATTATTTTAATAAAGATTTATTTCTGCAGTCTTCAAACTACCTCCAGGAAATACGAGCTGTATCGTAGCAAATTTTCTGAGGTAAAAATTTATTATTGTGAATTAGTCATCACATCCCTCTGTACAAACAGTGAAAGAACCACCACAACAGAAAACTTGTACCAGTTATTTTTCCTTCAGCAGTTTTATCACAGCATTCAAAACTGATGTTGTAAACCTAAACACCACCATTTGTTTTGCTCTTCAGACATTGATGTGATTACCCAGCCTGCGGATCCTGACACAACCACTGCTGGTGAAGTTCCCAAAATAAGCAGCATGCAGACCTTATACCTTTTGCTTAGTTCCATAGTACATATATGTTACAGAACAGTGACCCAGTGTGTGAGTCAGCTTTCCAGTTCACATAAACACATCTGCAAAAAAGTAATCAGGCACTTGCCCTCATGCCCAACAGACGGAAGGTACCTACTGGTATCTGCAATTTCTTCATTCAAGCTGGAGTTCAGGATGACGGCTTGGAAATGATGCTTTATACTATAATACATACTACACGCAGTGAATTCTTTTGTGGAAGAAATACATTTAAAAACGACCTTAAAAATCAATGCAAATCCGCTTTTATGTACTTGAAGTAATTTGTCCCTTAGGTAGCATCTCTTCCAGTGCTATACATAGCATATTAATGCTTTACACAATATTTTTCTTATATATACAAATGTTCCTCAGCAAGAAGCCTTTATAAACGAGATAGCAAAGTACAGTACTGTTAATATTTCATCGGCTCTACATGGGTTTGAGAAGAGCTGTCACCGGTTTATGGCAAATGTCTATTATCATGTTTTCACGACAGGCAGAAGAAATCAGATGCTCAGCTGTACAAGGAAATGAATGGAAAACCTTAAAACCGATATGCAATTAAAACAGTCAAGATGAATACTAGCGGTCCGTCCCAATCACCTCCTGCCAGTAGAGGATACAGAAGAAATAGAAAGAATTCAATTAGGAGGCATGAAGATATTTTCCTCAAGGGAAAGGCTGAAAAAATAACTCTACTGATTTGTAAGTGGACAAAAAGGAACAAGATAGAAGTAAAGGTATGCAGAAAGCAAGGGGTCCTCCTGAACATCTTTGTAAAAGAGAAAAGGAGAAAATAATATACACAAGTGTTCATTTTGTTACTGAAAAGGCAAACGCTCAGGAATCACTGCCAGAAGATAAGAGTGACAACTTAATGGGATACTGATGGATTTGAGAGAGCAGATGGTCACAGTGGCCCAAATTTCATACTGTACTTCCTAAGCTGTTAACAGAAAGGGCTTCAAACGCCTTACAGCTTTCACAGCACAAATGGAGCATAATTCCAGTTTGCACTATCGGTAACACAGCTAACGGTGTGATGACTTTCATGCGGTGCAGTGTTATTAGGAGAAGACACCTTCCACCCTATCCACCCAGCAGAGACTTATCTCTACCACCAGCAAAAATTTTAGCTTTGCACTGCCACCTCAACTGACCAGTTTCTCAATATATATGGTGGCTCAAATAAATACATAAGGTATCATTAAAAAAGAATAGAAGATGGGCTGCTCCTCCATAATACAATGCAGACGAACAACTATCTGAAATCTCTGTCCCTTCCTAAGCAGGAATATGGGAAACCAGCTACAGAGTTAACAGTCCTGTTAAGATAAAGCAAAAAACATGAATGAGACTTGTTTTCCAGCACACGCTACTCCTTTTTTCATTCTCTTGCTTTTTTCAGGCAGGTATGTAAAGTCACTCAAGTTTCCCAGACCAGTTCCATTGATTCCACACTTTGACTGGTCTCCTTTGTGGAGCTTGAAATAAAGTATCTACAGTGCTTAAAACTACAATACCGAAGGAACAAAGCCTTTGCTGTCCCTCAGACTGTTTTGGATAGTTGAGCCTAAACTAACGAAAATAATCTAGGGACATGCTGCAACAAAGTTCTAAGAAATGCTTCAAAGATAAGCCCAATTACATGCAAAAGTGAAAACAAAACAGCCAGATCATCATGGTAATTTCAAAAAAAAACAACAGCTATATCAAGTCACTGAGTAGAAGCTGGCAGAGTAGAGCTGGTGAAGTTCCCTGTTGAAAATCCAACCATCTCTGTTTAGAAACCAGCTGCCCCTCACCCCACCAAAACCAACCAAACAAAAAACCAAAACCACATGAACTTCACTTGCTACGGACAGAAAGCCAAATTTGACAAGTCCCTTCCAGAAAGGCTGATAGATGTGCAGCAGAGCAGGCAGGGACTGGGCTTCCCAGCAGCCTGCTTGACAGGTCCTGTCTACTTTCATTTCTGGTTTACTGGCTGTCCGTGAGCAAATTTTATAAATTCGGAAGATTCTATTTCAAGGTGAAACATTTTTGGAAAATAAATATATTGTTCTTTTGCTTCACACATCTTCCCTAAATTCCGATTTTTTCCACAAGAAATGTCCTCTGTTCAGCTCTGGGCTTGATCTCTTTTCCAACTCTATCCTTTTCCAGCTACCAAGTCTCATAATCTCCCACGCAAACAGCTCTGGTTCTCCTGAAATAAAGACTTCAGGACATCTCCAGCCACATCTACAGTTACATCAACACTGAGGTATATGTAAACAATATTATTCTGCAACCTCTTCTGGGGCACACAGAGAAAGAATTACAGGCTACAAGACTTCCTGTGCTTCAGGGTAGCATGCAAATGACACATCCACACTTGTGGTGCCTCTTACAACATAGCACCACCACCAAGCGCAAGCTGCAACAGACAACAGAGGAGGAGTAGCCTCCTCTCAGGTGGCTCACCCTATCCTGTGGCACCGCTAACAAGACCACAGGACGCGAAAGGGTAGGCAGACATGAGAGATAACGGAAGGGGAGTGCTACCTTAACAGAATATACCAGTCAACAGAACTGAGGCCAGTGGGGAAAGCAAAACAGAGCTGAGATGTTTAACTGGGAAGTGACGGGGATGGTAAATGGGAAGAACTTGGGAAAGAAAAAAAAAGGTGGGAATACCAGGGGAAACAAATCAGGTGCTTGAGGACACATTATCAACACATCTTGCAAGAGGACAATAAATCTGTTGATGCTCTGGTCAGATGTGCATCCAATTTATGCAGGGAGGGGGAAGCTGGGTGCTCTCTCTCCTGCCAGTGAGGGAGCAGTTATAGGAGACCTCCTGACATCCTAACAATGTACGGGCTGCAACACACCTTTCCCCATGTTTATAGCTCAGTAACTGAGCATTTGGGTAATACTAATGTAACTCTAACGCAAGCAGGAATTCTATCCGTGCCATTCTGAAATAATTCCAGCATCTTCCTCTCTCAAAGTCAGATCTCTCTCAGTACAAGCCAGGCAACAACTGTTCCAGTTCACACAAAAACTCAAACACAAAAAAAATGACTGCTAGATGA
The DNA here is from genome assembly GCF_000710305.1 of Buceros rhinoceros silvestris. Classification (NCBI taxonomy): domain Eukaryota; kingdom Metazoa; phylum Chordata; class Aves; order Bucerotiformes; family Bucerotidae; genus Buceros; species Buceros rhinoceros. The sequence goes on from NW_010420258.1 coordinate 150,015, forward strand.
CAGTCTAAAAGGCTTATCTACTACCGCTTCTTATCCCTAACACAAGTTTAGGAATAGTACAAGCCAGCTGAAATACTTCCTGTGAGTAATAGCAGTGTTCAGTGCTTGAGAGTCCACAACTTTCAGAGCCAGATGATTAATAATCCCCAGTAGAGTTTTCCTTCCTGAAATTACTCAACTGTTTTTTTCTGAACTTGTGTAAATTTTTGATATTCACAACACCCTGCAGAAAGGGCTCTACAAGATAATGTGTAAAGAACAGGTTTGTTCTGATTTTGTCAGCCAGTAGTTTCATTTGATGTGCCCTGTATTTGACAAACAAGAATATTCCTCTGAATAGGCTTGAATAACACCACTAAATACACCACAAAAATCAATGTCATATTATCACCTCTTTCTCCCAACTGCTTTCCTGGAAAACACTGAATCTATTTAATCTTAAAATTTCGAAACAAAATACGCTTTTATTATGTGTTTTGGTAAGGATCGTTGTAGTGGAGAAGAGACTGACTGTCAGAAATGTGTAATTTAGCTCCCTTCTAATTATCTACTATTTGAGTGTTAGAAGGAGCTAAAGTGCTTTAAATCTGCATCAGTTCCTGCATTCTAAAACAGAGGAGCAGTTGGGATCTTCTCTGAAATGCTTCATAAGCCCGATCCATAAAACCCTTACATCAAATAGCCATGTTATCACAGCATCCCATTTCTACATGTTCAGCAGCAGCATCCTTTTACTCACACTGATGTGCAGGTCACCTGTCTATGATGTCACTCTCTCCACATACTTACTGATTTCAAAATCAAATTGCAGAAATCCGGAGCTTTTAACATGCCACAGAGATGACAGTTTAGGACTACAGAGGTTTCAGTTCTTCTAAGGATATTGCATTTCTCCAGAACTATACAAAGCTGCCTTCCTGAGCACAGAAATCAAACATACAAGCTATTTAAAGAGCTGCTTACGGTCTTCTCAAAACTGCAATGTTTCATTCCTAGAACTTATTCTTTCATAACGCTCGCTTTAACAACGAAGGGGGAAGAAATAGTTGTTATTCTAATACTATATTTTCACAGAAATGTGAACTGTTTCTCTCTGACATCTAAGAATTTGAGAGACACATTTCATTTCTTCCACATGTTCCCCTGCTACTGTGCTCGAGACTAACATCAATTTCTCATTCCAAGGTTTCCATCCTGTAAGGACCACTTGAAAAGAAAACCCTCACCAAAAAGCCCTCCTGACACTCCACGAGTCTGTCTTGTCTGCCCACTTTCACATAACACTGAGTTATATTTTCCATGCGCACAGGAGATGATTTCATCTGCACATCATGACTTGGATCCATAGCAATTTTTTTTTGTTTCGTTCTTTGCTTGTTTTAAAACCAAGACACTTTATTTACAGTAGAACACAATGTGTCCTAGGTGTTTCCTGTAATCATGGAAGGCAAGCCTCACCTGCACCCTCTGCATCCAGTGATTTAGGTCTGCCAAGCACAGGGATTATTTCAGAACTCTGTTGGAGTGCCAAGGCTTACAAAGGCAACCTGGAGACCTCTATCCTGGCATATCCAAGTTCATTTTTTGCAATTCTTTCTTGATTTGGACCACGTTGCATGTAGTTAGGAGCTACTTCAGAATACCTTAAAACACCTCATTGCTCTTCATTTTTAGCCATGCAGTATTGTTGGAATATATCTATACACACCATTTAGGAGAAGTAAGAGGAAGTATTTTCCTTTAAAAGAAACGGTATTAATTTAGAACCCAAACAACCTAGAGTCCACTACGGACAGACAGTAGGAGACTTAAGTCAAGAGTCCACTGAGTTTCACTTCTACCTTTTCCATATGCTTACCTGGTGTTGCATAAAACTGCAAACCTGTATGTATGTGAAATATGAATTGAGGGCTAGTACAAAGAAATGTGTGGCAAAATACAAATTTGACTTCTCTGTACAACTAAGGTGCTACTCTCTAACAGAGAGGTGGAACTTATTCGAACAAGTCAATTACCTTCTAATATAGCAGTCAAAACACAGGAGGCTGTGTGGCCAGATTAGGATTTAACAGAATTAGCTTGTCTCTTTAATTAAAATCTACTGGTCTAAAGCATCATTTAAAAAACAAACAACAACAAAAATGTTCTGTGAGACCTGTTAAGTAAAAATCAAGCCTATCACTGAAGGTGGAAACTTTTCATTAAGTTATTGAGCAAGCAGCATACCTAAAGGTGGGAAGATATGCTTTGTATCTACACAACAGAACTCCATACCTGGAAACTCACTCTGCATCACGCTACTGTAGTACCACTGATTTGCTGCCATAGTAACAGCTCTTAACAGAAACGGCTAGTCCCCCAAAAGATCCACATGTAGTTACAACCAGGCCAGAAGGTGCTCCAGGTGCCAGAGCAGAGGTTCCCCTGCAGCCCGTGGTGAAGACCACGGTGAGGCAGGCTGTGCCCCTGCAGCCCATGGAAATTAACAGTGGAGCAGATGTCCAACTGCAGCCAACAGAAGACCTCACATTGGAGCAGATGATGACTGAAGGAGGCTGTGAGATCATGGGAAGCCCATGTTGGAGCAGGCTCCTGGCAGGTCCTGTGGACCGGTGGAGAGAGGAGCCCATGCTGGAGCAGGTTTTCTGGCAGGACTTGGGACCCCATGGGGCCACTGGAGCAGAAGTGAAGAACTGTAGCCTGCAGGAAGGACTCAGGAGAAGTTCATGGAGGACTGTCTCCCATGGG